>NC_089524.1:7433723-7733723 GCF_963924715.1 Thunnus thynnus | reverse complement strand
CCTGCCAAATGTTTTTTTTTGCCCTTTTCCAAACAGTTTCCAAGGACAACTTCTCAAATGTTTCTGTGTAACAAACCATCTGGCACATCAGGTTACCTTTGTGCCAATTATGGGAAATATTAATGATACTGCATGCAATGTTACTTTGGACAGTGTGCTGCCAACTTTGTGGCAACAGTTTGGGGAGGGCCTGTTAAAACATGAATGTGCCATTGTGCAAGAAGCAAGGTTTTCTAAGATTATTGTAGAGTTTGGTTTCTGAGTCAAACCTCAGAGGGTCAACACTCAGGTTGCCACTTGATAATTTCTCCGTACACACTACCACAACATACATCACTCATGTTTTCTCAATTTATTGTGGAGGAACTTTATTGGCCTGCACAGAGCCCTGACCTCAACCCCCTCCCACATCTTTTGGATCAAGTGGAGGGCTGACTGTGAGCCAGGCCTTCACCCAAAAACAGTGGCCTACCTCACTAATACTCTTGTAGTTGATGGTAGCAAATCCCTGCAGCTAAAATCTTGTGGAAAAACTTCCCAGAAGAGTGAAGGCTGTTTTAGCAACAGATTAATGCCCATTGTTTTAAAAAGAGATGCTGAACTATCACATATGGGTGTAATGTTCAGGTGTACTTTTGCCACTACTTTACAGCAAATCAACAGGGGAATGTAATAGAGCCATAACTAAACCTGAAATAATCTGACTGAATTGAAAGTGCAACAATACATTGAAGTGTTGTTCAAACTGCTCCACAGGGTAGGTGTACTTTTATTTGAAAGAGAATAAAAAGGGAAACCATCTGTACTGTATTCATTTGTATACTGTATTATTAAAGGCTTGTATTGGAAAGTACAGTTGTTCTGTAATTTGCTATTTTATGCTTTTTGGAGAACATATGTATCTTTTTTGACTTTTTTTTATTTATTAAAAGCAGAGCTCATGTGGATTTCTGGTTATTTTATTTTAGATGAAGGATAACACCACAAAATAACAACTATCAGGGGCGGCCCATGGTATAGGCCACATAGGCGGTACCAAATGATATAAGGCACCAAATGAGGTGGGGGGCGCCAAATGAGTGGGAAGTGGGTTTTTTGGAAATACATAGCCTACAAGTTCCCCCTTCTTAATGTTTTTCCCGCCTTTTGCCCCATTAACTTGCATGGATTTTCATCAAATTTGATTTTCCAAAGCCTTACTGTTCAGTTAGTTTTCCCACGACAGCCACCAAACTGCCTTTTTGTCTGGAGGACTGGGGGGGGGATTTGTCTGGGCTGGAGGTACCATTGTGGTAAATGATTTTAGTATGAATTCATATCTGAAGTTCTTGGACTTGAAGTTTCACTTTTTGGGGGGCTATCTGATCTATATCTTTTGGGGCTTCAATTTAAAATCTTACCAAGGCCACGAACATAGTCAGAGCTGACAACTATCACCATCATGTATTTGTCATTATTTCACTTTGCTATATAATAGAGTCACATTTAACTGCTGACAACTGAACTTGGCAATTTATCAGCTGGGAGGCTTCCATCACACTCGATACAATGCAAATGTTAACAGAGCAGATTTCACTGATTTCAAGTGAACCCCCACCTCCGTTGTTGACGTTATACTCAAATGAACACAGAACTTTAGGTGCGGAAGTAAATATCGGTTATGTTTTCACACCTTAATGCTAAGACAAGCCAAAAACAAAACAAACCATGCATGCATTTTGCCTCCCCCCACCCCCCCACCACTCACCCCTCACCCCTACCCTCTTCTCTCTGTCAGGCTGTTGAGGCATTGGACTCACTCTCTTCCTGTGAGAAGAGAAACTTGTGTTTGTCAGGGATGGAGGGATGGAGGAAGGAGAGAAGGGAGATTTCTTGGCTTCTTTGTTTCCAGGCCTTGATGTGTGACCAGCAGCTCTCCTTCCCTCCTCCTTCCCTCCTTTCTTCCCTTCATCGTTCATACAGCGTACGACTGTGACGGTCCAGCTCCTCTCCTTTTTTTTTCTCCTTCCCTTCTTCCACTCTTTCCATTCGTCTAACCTTACTTTACCTCCCTTGCTCCTGCTTTCTCTCCTCTCCTCTCCTCTTCTTTCCTCTCCTCTTCATCTTTTTCACCTCCTCCTCCACCTCTCCTCCTCTCTGCCCACCCATACTGTCTCCACAGGGAGCTGCTTCACACTGAGAATGAATCAAAAGGCGAAGGAGAGAAATATCCTTTCAACATGCACGCACACACACACACACACACACACACACCAACGCACACACACACACACACCGACACACAAACACACACATAGACCAGAGGACTGTGTGGGAATGAACCAAGGGGCCTCGCTCAAATCCCTGTCTCTAGGCAACCAGCAAGGATATGCTGGGGGAACAGCATTAAAGTTGGAGAAAACTAAGAAACACACACGCGCACACACACACACACACTAACACACACATATATAGACAGACACACACACTATCAGGCTCACTCTCTTTCTCTCTCTCGCTGTATTTGTAAAACCAATCAGAAATGTTGAGCAATAAAAAAAAGGAAAGGTGAGTGAGTGATGCATGTTGTGATAGTGTGTGTAGAGAAATGATTAAGTGTCACACTGAGTGTTGACCTTCAAAGGTTTGACTCACAACCAATAGTGATGCAGAGGTGAGCAAGAAAGCAAGAATGTGTGTGTCAGAAGTTGTGTGAGTACAGCGCTAAAACCGAATCGCAACAAATAGTCACTTGTGCTTATTTTGGATGTGTGTGCCTGTGTGTGCTCGATTTATGCACAAATGTGTCTGCGTGTGTGTGTGTGTGTGTCTGTGTGTGTGTGTGTGTGTGTGCCACCTCTGCAGCTGGCCCTCCATCAGCAGATTAATAAGCTTTGTTGCCACGCCGACCGGAACCTAGTGACAACCATCCAGACCCGAGGCATTATGGGTAACGGACTGACTGGCCGCAAGCTGGCCCTGTTTTTACAGCTCTGTTTTGTCTCACACCGTGCTTCTCTATGTGTGTGTTTGTGTGTTTGTGTGTGTGTGTGTGTGTGTGTGTGTGTGTGTGTGTGTGGGTGTGGGTGTGTGTGATGGTTAATTGCTCCTCTCTTGCCACTCTTCTCAATGACATCACTGCGGTCACAGATGTTTTTTTCCCACTTCTAGGACCCCTGGACACACACACACATACACACACACACAAACAAACACACACACACACACACACACACACACACACACACACACACATACAAGAGCTCAGGAAACACTTCCAGGCTTTTGACTCGCTCTCTCACTCTGTCTCTGTTCCTCTTTGTGTCTCTTTCTTCTTTCCTTCCTCCTTTTAGTCTTTCCTTCAACTCCTTACTTTTTTCTTGTTGTTTGTGCTGCAAAAAAACATCTAAAAGAGGAAAAAAAGTTATTTTATTTCATATAAAGTTATTTTTATTGCTGTTGCATTGTAGTTTGGTTTAAGGATGTCTTACTTTCCAACAACAGAGCATCATGTGGACTCATTTAATCACCATTGTTTAAAAAAGGTTTTTAAAATAGTTTACAGTATGTGTGTGTTGTCGCCTTACGCCAGTTTTCTTTATTCAGCATTACATGACTTAAAGGGGTACTCCACCTGTTTAGTATTACATTAATATATATAGCATTGCATATTTCATGAAATTAGGGGACTCATAAGAGACAGATTAAAATAAGAATGGTCAGAATCAAAGCAGCAGAGGCCAAGATATCCCAACTTTTACCTCCCAGTATGAATCAAGCTCCAAAAATGCTGGATCCTACATTTCCCATAATGCAACTCAGTGTCTTTCATTAGAAATCCTTGCCACTTAAATGTAAACTCTTTTCAAAGCCCACAGGCTCAAGCCCAGACCAATTTTCTATTATATACATTATATATATATATATATATATATATATATATATGTGTGTTATATTCCAGAGCCACAGAAGACAGTAGTCTGTAGTAGTACTGCTCAATTAAACTTAACTTATCAGAATCCATTGTCTTGGAATTGATCAATAGTGTAGTCATAATGGCTTTATATTGTGCCATAAACCTTCCTATTTATGTTTACGCAACAGTGTAGTCAGACTCTGATTTCAGTCACAACCTGAACTCTCTCAAAGTGATGTCTTGTGTCCTTCGTCCTGTACTTTTTTCTTCTACTTGCTCTCAAAAAGCTCCTTTCTTACCTCTAACCTTCACTGTCGCTTCTTTACTTTCCAACTTTTTAGTCATATGTTTTCGTCCTGTACAGGAAAATGTCAACAGACATCTGTGCTTTGCAGCTCTGACCCTTGACCTCCCATACCATCGGTTGTAACGTTAGCGTTCGGGCTATTTCAGGTTATTATGCTGTTTCACCCATTGTAAGTCATTGTTGCTGCTGTGAGCAGTTTCGAGTGAAAGGTTTTAGTGAAAGTCAAGTCAGAGCTGCAGAGTGAAACTTAAGGGTCAAGTCCAAGTCAAAACTCGTACAAGCTGACTCCCATTTGTGACAAATGTAGTGGAAACGTTTTATGAGTCGAATCCTAATACAAAACAAGACTTTCTTGGTCTGAGACAAAACTCCATCTCAGATTGCAGAAATATATTGCCAGTGGAGTGATGTATGCTTAAAAAAGGGTCAGACTAAGATTAAGGTCAGAGCAGAAATGAAGCAGAAAGAGAGTAGAGGGACAGAAGAGTGTCCCTCCCTGGAGCTGAGAGACTGGAGAAAGTGTTGTCTTTGTCCCGAACTCCTCTGATCAACTCAACAGACTCAGTGTTCACTCAGTAATTGCCCTCAACCTCCTCGCCGTCTACTCATCTATCTCCCTTTCTTTCTCTGCCTCTCACTGTCCATTTCTGTCTATCACTCTCTGTCTTTATTTATTTCACTTTTCCCAACATTTCTCTCTTCCTTTCCACTTCTTGCAAATGTTTTTTTTTTCTCTGTCACCCTTTGTCGTAAACTCTCACTACACTCTTTCCATAGGCGGTCCTCTTTTGCTCCAGAGTGGCGCCATGAAGTTGCAGTGCCCCCTGGTGGCAGACCGCCATCACAGCAGGGTTTTGACAGAGCATGTCCTACAGCAATAGACGTTCCTTAATTTTTTTTTCTTTTCTTTTTTTTTTAGTAGATGAATAAGCAGTTGTGAACGACCATTATTGAAGCGGTGAGTAGCATAAATATCTGGTCACCTGGGCATCAAATTACTGCAAAAACCAGGATCAGGAGAGCCAGGGGATGTGTTGAATTCTCATAAAATGCAGAGAATAATATAACATTTTATAATTGGATAACTTTACATAAAGCAAAATGTGTTTAACAGCTTTTATTCACATTTAGATGGTAGTTTTCGGCCCTAATGTTGAGGAAACATCATTCAAAACAAGTTTAAGGAAGGAATAATATCATACAAGGCAGAAAATATAAAATAATGAATAATAGCATGAGGACATGGAAGCATTCTCTAGAGCGCACTCTAATTTTATGCTGATATCATGAAATTCATATTTTAAGATGACTCCACACCGCTTTCATCTCTGGTCTGCTTGTGAAACCACATTAAAGAAACCACACCAACATAAAATGCCAACTTCTGTCTCGTCACAAGGAGTATTTCTGTCAGATAATTTCCCCTCACTTTTAATTTCTGATGCTTTGCGAGCGGCTCTGAAGTTGAATCAGGCTCTCCTCGGGCGTAATAGAGACATGTGAAACCACTTGCAGAGCGGTTTTTGGCTCAGGTGTGATTTCCACAAACAGGCAAGATGATTGACATTGGCTGCCAGACAAGAGAACATTTCTCAGTCAGCACATTTGTATCATGACTGTAGAATAGAATAGAATAAAATAGAACAGAATAGAACAGAGTAGAACAGAATAGATAGGAGGAGGAAAAGAACGGACAAGTATCAAAGTAAAAGTTGAAAATCACTTGACATTTGGTCTGTGTTAAATTATCCATGACTGAATGCCGCAGACTGTGGGCCTTAGTGAAAGCTACTTTGTCTGACTGAGCTCTGTCTGTCTTAATGAAGCTAAAAGAGTCTTAAACAGCTTAACACAGTCTTCAGGTTTCTACCTGTGTAAGGCAATACAGTGAGTGTAATGATGCACAGAGCAACACTGTGTGTATGTGTGTGTGTGTGTGCACGACAGACAGAGAGAAACTGAGTGTATGTACTGTAACGTACGCATGTGTGTGTGCGGGGAAAGCGGAGACGACATCAGAGTCCATATTAAAGGATAATTACAACTAAACAACAGGAGACTGTTCTCATGAAGAATCCTGAGGGATTATCACTGCTTATTGCTCCTTTACATTGTAAAGCTTTACTGCAAGAGAGTGTGTGTGTGTGAGTATGTGTACATGTGTGTGTGTCCCATTCACTCCAACTAGCCTCAGATGTTCTCTCTATCCCCACCTCATTAGTTTGATTAGAGCGGCTCCATGTTTGCATTCATGATCTAAAAAGTATCTTTAAGAAACATTGCATTGACTTGAATGCACCTTGTGTAACATCATCAACATTAAACAGGCCGTGGGGAGATGGTTAGTAGCCTCTGTCTCACACTAGTACCACTGCAAACCTGCAGATGAACTTGGGATTTCCTACTTTCAACTATACAACAGTGAAACTGCCTTTCAAGTCCTGGCTTCAACAGCATAGACCTGGATTTGCATCCAGTCTTACCAATAGTTGACATTGATTTATTTTAACATAAATGTGATATTTTCCTAACCTGAACAAGGTTTTGTAATGATCTAAACTCATTAATTCATTAACCATAGAGACAGCAGATCTGAACATGCATGTGTGTTTGTTTTTTGAATGCACTATTTTGTTGTAAGATCATGATAACTTCCGGAGCAAACATCAGAACCTTAGGTGCAACCAACCAGAAAAGTGCAAAAAGTGAAAAAAAAATGCAGTCTGATATTTTTTGAACATTTATCAGGCTTTAGAGGAACCGTTTTTAAACACTTTCCCATGGGCTTTAGCATTTAATCACAGTGATTTTGCTGCATACGCATCATCAAAAAAGGGGCATTCCGCTAATTTTACATATCTAGGTCAATTTATGCCATGGGAAGCACTACTCAGCCTGTGAAAACAGTTGTGTAATGTCTTCTGTGGCTTTGGAGGAGCTTTCTTAAGTGAGAAAATAACCCCGATGATGTCATATTGATGTCATCAGGGTTATCTCAAATTGGGCCGCAATTATAACAGAAAGAAGGGACAGGATATCTCGACTTCTGCTGCTTTGGTTTTGACCATTTTTGTTTTAATCTGTTTATTGCAATATATCCTGTGGTCAGATAAATTGATCATTGCTCTCAAAATAAAATTAAAATAAAAAAAATATTTAAAAAAAAAAACTGTTAAAGCAATTAATAATTCAAGGTTGACAATTCCCAAAACAAAAGGTTCTTTCGAATAATGTGTTTATGTAAGAAAGACTTTGCTCTGACTAACACTTTCTGGAATGATCATGCTAGGTGCACATTAATATTTGATATATTTGTGGTTTAGTTGACCCTCCTGTTTCTTACTTTTGGGTAGCTGTAATGTCAGACTGGGAAAAACTCAAGCTTATACTGCTGCTGCACCCAGTATAAAGTCAGCCACTCTATAGACCACTGTGTTTACGTGTACCTCTATGTTTATGTGTAGTCAGTTATGTTGATTCATGTGTTTCATTGCTGGTCTTACCCCCCTGCTGCGTTCTCCAATTGGTGATTATTTTCTTGTCATGAAGGGATATTTCACTTTGGTTCAGCTTTCATAGATTCTGTTTTCACAGAACAAACATAAACAAGTTTTCCTTTAACAAATAATGTGCTGAATTTTTGGAAATAAGGAAATAATAAGGAAGCTGGAGAAAAAAATCTTTAACGCAGTTATGAATTCACATTTCAATGGTTGGTCTGTAAGTGACATTACATGTGGAAAAATGATTGTGCAATTATAAAACAGCATAACAAAGGTCTACACCCTAAACCAAGTCCCATGGTTGTTGAAGTAATTTGGGGTTGGTCAGGCACATACTTACATACAGATTTAGGCCTAAAATATAAACTAATTAAGTTTGGGCTCTGTGCTTTGGGTCTGGTGCAGTGTGAAAAACTTCTTAGTAGCAAAATTGGAGCAGGTCAGGCTGAGATTGAAATTCAGGCCAATACAGGAGGGTAAATATATTAATATTACAAACTCATTAATTTAAGTCTGAATCAAATATGAGTCAAAAAAAAAACATGTTTTCTAATGAGCTTGTTGTGGAAATCAAGCATTTTGCAGACAGATCATGGTCAGATCATGGTTCCACACACACATCTTCCACGCATATCACATTAAAAATCATACAAACATACCGAAACACGGTGAGATTCGCTTTCGAAGCTAATTTTGCGGTCTCAAGGACGTGGAGTAAACACTGCAGGAAAGAATAACACAACAATGCTTTTTCTACTTTTAAGGTCTCCTCACAATATTGGAAAATTAACCCCCGTGTTGAATGAAATCATTCTTTAACCTTATACACATCCACAGAGACACACTTCTTTTGTCCCATGTTGTCCTTCATTCTGCCATGAAGTTATAGATATCTTGGTTTTAGTGTGTAGACAAAATCAAGTCAATGTTTTTTTTTTATTATCATACTTTGCTGTGATTTTGGTTTCACAGTATTTTATCCTTATCTTTGACAGGAAGGGTGTGCGAGTGTTAAAACAGTTCTTACTTTGCATTTAGAAGTCTATTATACACCACTCTCAGTAGATCTAATTTAATAAACTGATCAACATATGAATCCCTGGATTTGATTATTTTTGTCAGTCACTGCAAGGCAATGGCTGCAAATCCAGACAGTAACTATTAATCAAACATTTTGTAAGAAAATGTAGTCACCAAACTACCAACTGGATCACTGAGATCTCTAAAAAAAGTTCATCGATCCCTCGATATCACAGCTCTGTGTCTGGGCCCTCCCTGTGAGACAAAGCCAGAGTCCCAGTAGAAAATTAGCGCATTTAGCTGTCATCGCTCAGCTCGCTTTACAATCCTGACCAGCATTCACACAGAGAGCCCTGGCCTCTTTTCTCTCCCTCCATCCATCCACCCCCCCTCCCCACCCACCCACCTCCACCCCAAACCCCTCGCTTGGTTGCTTGCTTTCTTTCTTTGAGTAGGAAAGGCGATCCCCTGTATAGCTCAGAGATCAAGACAGGAAGGTGTAAACTGCAGATAAATGTGATCAAGTGTCTCTGCTATCACATCGGAGTGGCTGGCTGGCTGGTTGGTTGGCTGGCTGGCTGGCTGGCTTTACCTCCCCCCTCCCTCCCTCCCTCTACACAAACATGGATTAGCTGCCCCCCTCTTTGTAGATATCAGTGGAAGCAGACAGGTAGAGGAGATGTTCAGACCTTTCAGACCTGCTCTCACTAGTAAAACGACACAAGGCAGACCAGGAACAACTTATTGAGATGGATACAGATTGATAATATTATATTCATTAGCAAATGAAACTAAATGCAACATTAAATGTAAAAATAGCACTTTAGAGCACCTCTATCACCATCTAATACGTTGTGTGATGAGAAATGTTTGTACAATACTTAAGAGTGTGTTTAAAAATCTACTTAAAAGTAAATGATTTAAAAGTACTTTGAGTAAAATACCATTTTACATTCTACAAAAAATCACTGTTGTTATGTTTATGACTTATAAATGCTCAGAGGACCAACTTCAAACTAGATAAAGTTTTCAGTGGAAAGTCAGGACAGAGGAAGTGACATCATACCTTTTATGTCTCTGCAATACTACTCTACAAGGCATCTATTACTACAAACTCTTTGTCAAGTGAAAGTAAACATACTTATCTTAGAAATACTCAGTAACACCTGATTACACACAAAAATCAACCAAATTACAATATCAAGATTAAATGTAATTCATATAAATTAAATAGTTTTCTCCATTACTTTGTGTTGGTAAACATAGAACTCGATCCTATGGGACTCACATCATGAGCATGTATTAAACCAAGACCTTAAGCAAGTCTTACCAGCGCCTAAATGTAATCATAAAAAGTTTAATGATGCTGTAGTTTCCCCTAGCAGATATTGTGCTTCAAGATCAGATATTTTGGCGGAAAAACTACCACGTTGTCCCCGATCATTTCACTCATATGTTTACTAGCCACATTTTTTTTGTTGTTTTTAGGAAAACATATTTGCTGTTTTTATGAATATAATTTCTTGGAGACGGTTGCTTGAAAATGACTAAACTCTTTCTTTGTGACATTTTTAGATAATGGTGACCTGCTTTCATTTCATGTCATGTTGTTCACTGCAGGTCAGCAGTTTCGGGACTTCACAGCCAGGCTGCTGTCATATCTGCAACTTTGGAAATGGTTGTTTATTTAGCAGGTAGCTAATAGAAATGCTGCACTTTAGACACATCTGTGCAATAAAAGAAAGAAACATGATTTCTCCTCTGTCGGTCAGAGAGAGAAACATCACACCGGTTGAAAACAAATGTGCATCTAATAATCTTTAGACGTTATTTGCATGATAATGAACGCTAATTACATGAATCTAGGCACAGAGCACAAAGTGCATTCAAGTCACAATTGAATGCAACCAATTGTCTTTTTTGACAAGTAGCAGAGTTTGAGGGAGGGAAGCCAGTGAGGGATCATGTCCTTGTCGCTGCAATAACTACTGGTTGGTTGTGGTCATAGAAAGACAGTGGGCAGAGCAAAACAAGTTCAATCTTAACACTGAAAATGCTGCTGAAAAGCAAGTTCTCATCCCAGTGTGGCCTATGAAAAGTTAGAAAGCCAAACTTTTCCAAACCTGAGATACCTCAGGAAAATGCTACTTTATTGGCACTGGTTTGCTAAAACTGCCACTGTTGTCATCATTTGATACAATGTAGCACCATGAGAGTAGAGAGTATGAGAATAGTATGAGAGGTGAGATCAAGATGGAGATTTTACTCACAGTGCAATATAAAGTCAACATTTTAAGAAATTTAAAATAAAATGTGACTCTTTGACAGTGGAGTGCTTTAATTATGTATCAGCATTGACACCGTACTACTGGAATGAGCTTGAAGGCTTTGAGTTAGAGACATTCATTCCTCTGAAGGACTTTTTTCATAATGTGTGTCATTGTTTTAATCAGTGTGTCTGTGAGTGTGCATGATGATTGTTTGGTGATTGTGATTGGAATGAACCATCTTATTGTGATTGTGAGGTCTATGTTGCAAAAGAGATCTTTACCTCGATGTGATTTCCTAAATAAATAAAACTTAAAAAAAACAACACATACTGTACACTGTTTGATTATTCTGGACCACTATTAGATTATTTATTAGATTAGATTATTTATTTCAGTACTATTTCAAAAATGCACAGAAATGTCTAAACACACACACACACACACATCGACATTCATATACTGTACCCTCGGTACAGGTAAATGTTTTTCTGTGCCTGCCACTGACAATTTGCCCAAAGAAAAGGACAGAACAGGTGAGGAGATACAACAATCACATGCCTTTGTTAACATTAACAAGCTCTACAAGCTTGAACTCACTTCATGCAACAAGTGAATGGTTTGCTGCGTTCTGTCTTTCCATGAATGTGTGAATTGCATTGCCATTAAATAAATGACAAGGTAAAGCTTTGTGGCCAAATAAGCTGTATGAAAGGCCAGGATCGTAAAGAACATATGGACTTTCAGAGGTATGAATATATGTCTGGATAGAAACTGCTCTATTGACACCTCTTTTCTCACTCTTTCCCTTTTTTTTCTCTTTCGCTCTCTCTCTCTCTCTCTCTCGACAGTTCACGTGTCTGATAAACCATTTATCCCTCCAAGGACGTTTTTCCCATCCGAGCGTCCATCCAGTGAAATTACGCACTCAACACATAATGGAGTCTGTTCCTATCGTCTCAGCACAGAGAGACCCAGAACCCACATCTGCTCCCGAATACCCCAGACAATAAACAATTCACTCCTCATGTCCAAATCTCATTTTTCGGACAAAGTCTTGACAATAAAAAGAAATAAATTACGCCGCTGCTGAAGGGGCCTTAGCCATTCTGGAGACGTAGGGAAAAGTTTTTCTCAGAGTTTTTTCGCGGCAAGCAGATTCCTCTGAGCTAGCCATTATCTCAGGGAGGAAGTTAATTAAAGTGGCCCAGTCTGAATCAATGGGGGAATTTGCTGCCGCGCGACGGACAGACCAACGGACTGACAGGGAAGAGCGGAGTGACGGCCATGACACCACTTCAGAAGAGAAGATTAGCCCAGAGACAAAACTCTCAGCTCTGATCAGCCCTACAGTGCGCCTCTCCTCCTGGATTACTCCTCTCCCACCCCTCCCTCTCCTCCTTTCTTTTTCTATCTCTCCCTTTCTATCCATCCATCCACGCCTCCCCCATCTTCCATCCCCAAAAGAACTCGGGAGGGGGGGGAAGCGCTTGTCTTCAAAGCTCGTCCCCTCCTTCCATCCCTGTAATTCCTCACATCATTACCAAGTTTCCAAAACTTAATTTTAGCAATTACACATGCAATTAATTAATAAATGTGCTGTCATTACAGCCCCTTGTGTGATCTGAGCCCCATGAATGGGAGGTTGAAATAAAGTGGTCAAATGAACTGGGAGGGCTTCAGAGAGAGACAGAGGGAGGGAGGGAGGGATAGAGGGAATGAGATTGTTATTAAGGGATTGCAGAGTTAATCGGTTGAGGGGCTGCTGCTCTATCAGAGGCAGAAGTCTGCAGGGAGCACGAATGAGAGACAGACTGAGAAAGAGAGGGGACAGACAGAAAGTGAAAGCGAGACAGCAAGAAAAAAAGCAGGAGAGGCAGAGAGAGAGAAAGACAGGATGGTGAGGAAGACATAGAGCAGAAGAAACGGGAACAGAAGAGGAAAAGGCGGAAACAAAAGACGATAAGGGTAAAGGAAAGGAGTGGGGCTCTATGGAGCGCGCTCAGTTCAGTCAGCCGGATTATTAATGAGATCAGCAAGTTCTCATGTCACTACAGCAACATGAGCAGTAACGCAGCGGCACACACACACTCACTAAATGTCTTAGTCTTCCAGATGTAGGTTGAGTTTGAGCATAGTTTTATGAAGAAAAAGGTGAGGATTGAGAGACAAGGAAGGACAGTAAGTAACATATTGATCAATAGTGAGACAAGGCTAGATTATATTAGCCTTTTCCTTTACCTTATGATGTAGTGTGACCATCAACAAAAAGCAATTTCTGCAGTAGATAAAAAACAAAAATCAGAGAAGATGCAAGACTGGGATGCACCTGTGGCTTCGCCCCAAGAAAGTACTTAAAGAAATGCAAAACTGAGGAACTGAAAGAGCCAATTATTTATTCTTTTTTCAAAAGTGAAATGTAGTTATCAAAGCTCCAACACACTCCTTATTTATTGATATTAAACTATGACGTCAATTCTGTGCAAGAGCAGTTTACTTTGTCGTCGCTGGATCTGAACGTTCAGTATGGAAACAGGTAGAGTGCTGACTCATTTATCACTTCAGTGTGTTAACGAGAATCACACTTGATATGAGGAACAGGATCATGTTACAGACGTACGTGTGTGTGTGTGTGTGTGTGTGTGTGTGTGTGTGTGTGTTTGTTTTGCTTGGATATCAGATGTACAGTATAAGAGCAAAGTCCATTAGCCGGTATTCGCCATCTAGCTTCATAGAGCAGAAGCAGTGATGTAGGATTGTATGGTCACATCAGGTGACGCATGGCGACCTCTGACCTTTGATGAAGGGTGTGACCAGATTTGCCCAAAGAAAGTTACAAACAGACAGAAGAAACGAGCCTAAAATAAATACTTTTCTGTGGAAATATACTACCTCCACAAACTTAAAATGGATCATTTTAAAGCTTCTTTATGTTGCATTTCTTAATAATGACCATATTCATTTTGTGACATTTGTATAATTAGCCTAAACTATAGAGACCATTGCTGAGAAGACTGGCAGCCCCCACCCACCGTTGTTTATCACCTCCGGAATTGATTCTGTAGAAAATCCATTCAGTTGTTTTGCAACTATCAGTGATCATTAAAGAAGTGAAAGACACAGTGTTAATTCTTTACAGCAAGAAGAAAAACTTGGACACAAATTTTGCACTTGCATTTGTTTACCGCAGTTAAAAGGGCAGCAATATTACTGTAACTGACATATTAATGCTCAAAGCCAGCCAGCAAATGTTCCCTTTGATAACACGTTGATGGGGTATCTAAATGTAAATTTAAACATACAGTAGGTGACATAATGATTTTAATTATTGTATGATGATTCTAAAAAGTTCAGAAGACAGAAGTTGTAAAACAATAAACGGTAAGAGCCGTGTAAAGTGTCCGGAGGCTTATTGAAACCTCTCATGTTGGATGAGGAAAGAGGAAAAACAAGATTATAAACAGAAGAGAAACCAAATGACTCTCTGTGTCGCCTCTCGGCTTCTCTAATCTGCTCTGAGTGCAGGCTGCTTGGTCGGGATGAATTAAAGATGAGGGTTAAAACAACACAGCTTCCAGGGTTAAGAGGAGAGGAGAGGAGAGGAGAGGAGAGGAGAGGAGAGGAAGATCTAGTAGTTGTTGATTTTTTGTTTATTATATGTGTCTTTTTCAAGTGTTTGTAAAAGAAAATCTATCATAAATTAGGCCCTAGACTGTCATAAATCCTCACTCTCGGTGACTCTCTGTGTTAACCAGTTTTTATTTCGGATATTCATTTTAACTCGTTGTAATACAGTGTGTCTCTTTGCTTTACTCTGACAAAGTGTGTTTACCTCTGTCAAAACTGCCAGTATGTATGGGTATGGTCCACACTCTGCCAATTCCATCCCAACACGCCCGCCTGTCAAAACAACAACTCTCCCTCTTTTTTAAAGAGAAAAAGGGTAATTCCATGAATTAAAATGCTTAAATGACAGTCAATCAGGCTTGTAATTCCGTCTGGTATAATTAGAGGCTGGGAAAACTAATTACAGCGGAGAAACCTAACTCTCCTCTCGCTCCCGCTACTCTCGCTACTACAGCAACCCTCATCACCGAGATCAGGTGACAGCTATCAAACTCGTTAGGCTGCCACGCACCACCACACACACACACACACAAACACACACACACACACACACACACACACACACACAAACACACACACACATACATGCACTATGTGGGTGAGTGAGCAGCTAGGCCAAAAAGAGATGGAGATGAGGAGGAGGAAGATGAAGGGATAAAAAAAAAAATAGCAGTAGGTAATCAAGAAAGAGTGGCGACAACAACAGGTTGTGTTCTTAATCAGCGGCACAGTGAGAGAGAGAGACGGAGAGAGAGGGAGAGACTTTGAAGATGTACAGGGATGAGGTAAAACAAGTGAAAAAGAGAGAAAGAGAGTAGGACTAGGGATGATAAAGAGAGATGCATAAAGAGAGAGGTAGGGAGAGCATATGCTGAAATGTAAACTACTTTAAATGCACCAGGTTGCTCTCAGCTTGATTACTGCTGGGAAAAGCTGTTTGCAATAAAAAAATAAAAAAAAAAACTGTTTCTGATTATGCCCACGACATGCTTATAATTTTACCCATCTGAATGACACAGCCAGCTGATAATTAGTTATGGCTATAATTAACTGCTTAAACTGCAGAATAACTTAATTTCACCAAAAGTACTTGAAGGACAAAGTCCTGGAGCACCAAACACTGTGTACTATACTGTACAAAGTGTTCCACTGCTACAGTATCAGCTGCCAAGTACAGTAGCATGAAAAATGTACAACGAAATAATGTTGCAGCTAAATTGGCACCGGGTACTGAAGGAGCCCAGTATTCCCAGGAATATATTGGACGATTCCACACCTCATGATTTATGTTCAATGCAAATGTGCAGAGCCAATGCAGGAAGTGGCGTGCCCTTTATGTAGCAAGGCACACAGTGAGGGTGTGGAGGTTGAGGGGTGGTGGATGCATCATTGGAACTTTTAATTAGATATAGCAGACTGGAGTTTGTGTCCCATAAACTCTGCAATTAACGCTTGGTTTTTATTAACTTTAACCAAGTGTTGTTGGTGCATAACCATAATTTAACCATTGTTTATTTACCATAAAAGCCATAATCTTTTCTCCTACCTTAACCATACTGTAGTTACCATGTGCAGATATCACAGAAAATGCATTTTCAAAACATCAGCATTAGTTTTGCAGAATCGTCCAATATCGACATTCTGTAACTCTAAGAACTAAGTACTGTGAACCAACCAGCATAAAGAGACAATCATGTTTGTGTTTGTCAAACAATGCTTCAGTGTGTGTATGAGAATCTATCCAATGCTGTACCAATGTCCCCTGAAAAATATCTGATTTTCACATTGATTTGTCTATACTACACGCCCAAAATTAGTTGTGTTTCCTGCTGAGGAAGTTTACCGTAAACTAGGGCCCTTTATGAGCCCAGCTCAGAAAAAGGTAGTCAGGGTTGGTGGTGGGTGTGACAACAGGGCGTGACACTTTTCAGTCCTTTTATTTGAGACCAAAGTCCTTAACAAAATCCTTTTATGCTAGTTAAAGAAAAGATTGTAGTTTCAGGTTACATGTCACTAAAGTAAAAGCTCCAAGTTACTCTTATTATTTGCATTGTAATTAACATTTCCTCACCATGTAAATAAAAAACCTAATCCATGCATTATGTTTATGTCAAAACATATTTGCTGTTGCAGATCAGTAGTAATTAAATGTAATTTGACATGGTTGGCAGGGGAGTGAAGGTGGTGAAGAGGTGTGTTTTCTGAGTTATGTAGGAGATATTCTGTTTTTCATTCTTGAGTTTTAATTTAGAGTCAACAACACAGTTTGAGGAAATTGGGTAAATAGACAGCTTAACCTTTTAACAGTACTTTCTTATTTAGGCAAATAAGATTAATGAATTTTAATTGCCTTGTGTAGTTTACAGAAAAAGGTGTTTACTACACTTCCAGAGATGCTGACATGTCTTTAGCTTCACAGCTGCAGTAAACTGATACCTGCTTCTGGCTGGTCAGTTAGCAGAAGCCTGTTAAGTTAAACACTGTGTAACATTTAGCCCCTTTTACTTCCCTGCAATGACACAGTAATGACCAGGTATCACCGTGAAGACAAAGTCATTACACCGAAACCAATTGTCCAAAGCCAGGTTTCTTAAAACCGCGGGTCAGGATCCAAAACGGGGCCCGGGGCCTGATTCTGGCCTGATTCCCTTGTGAACAGAGTAACAGAATACTTTGATGACCTTACAACTTAAGGCTAGGAAACTGTTTTTTCCATCTTGCTATCTGTGTAGTAAAACATTTTGTTTTACTTTGAATTTACTTATTGTGTCAATTTGCGTTTAAATCTAAACCAGGAGAGTAAAACACTTTTTGCTGTGGCATTTACATCCAAATGCTCGCACGAATACACACACAAAAATACGTAGACACACTTCTGGGGTCCAATATCCAGGCTGACATTATTACCGCTCTGACACATCCTACTCTCTCTGTTGAATCTTGTTTACTCTCTGTTTACCTGTTAACCCTCCATGTGTCATTGCGGTGAGAAACCAGCTAAATGTCACTGTATGCTCCCTCCAAACCATGTTGAGGAGGTGGGTGGGGGACCTGTTTCCAAGGTGACTGGGGTCTCATTTTTCGCCAGCGGCCCATTCCCAACCTGTTACCAAATGAGCCGGAGCAGCACTGCTGAAGCTTCAAAGAGCAGCAGCCTCCGAGCCGCCACGGGGGCCTCTAATGTCAGGAAACCCAATACTGCAGCCAGAGCTGGAAGATTTCAGCTAAAGCTACGCAGACAGATGGACAGACAGACAAGTTTCACTAAAAAAAAGAAAATAAATAAATTCTCTCCTATACAAATCTTTCTCTGTTTCTTTTTTCTATCTTCTATCTAACCGATTTATTCTCATCAACTTCAACTTCAGCTGATGGAAGCGTACCTAATTCCCATTTTACTTTCTGGGACTTTTCAAAAGTTTGCGTAAAATTCACTTGATAGTTGGATGGAAACATTCGGTAACAAGTCTGTCTCTTTCTCACCCCCCTCCTCATCTACCCTGCATTTCTTGCTGTCTTTCCCCCTCTCTCTCATTTTCCTTCGTGCCTGGAGGTTGCAGAGCTTCAAAGTTTATTTCCCTCCATGTTAACTTCTGGATGGATGCTTGAAATAGAGGGAGGAGAGGAGAGGAGAGAAGGACATGGCACGGAGAAGTAAAAAAAACAGAGAGGTGCATGTGGGTTATGGTATTCAAAACCTGCAACGAGACATCAGTAGATGTGAAGTTTCTCAACGAGAGACCTTAATACAATATTAGTTCAAGTTTGGTTGAGGCTCCAAAAGGTGAATTAATTTATTTATTTTTTAAATTAATAATAATATGTCAGTGGGTCATAAGAATGGGTTCAATGTCTAGTGTAAAAGATAAATGCAATCAAACCACCTATGCAACAAGACACAGAAGTCACTGCACTTTATAAGACATACAAAAGGCATGATTTGAATTTCTTTGGTGAGCATCTCTTTCTTTCTGATTTAGTCAGATGAGCACATTTTTCATCAGATCGCACGACAATTAGAAATAGATGTTAACACAACTGAATCTCCATCTACAACCGATGCCAGTATGTCAAGTAAAGCTTTCCGCGATGGTTAAAGTAAAGTATAATGCATGTATTTGATTCAGATGTGTGTTTAAATATCTTGCAGATATATTAAATATATTATTCCAATAATATATTGGTTGCAGGGTGCATGCATTTTGTAATATAGTGGGATCTGTTCTCTTGTGCTTAATTATTGTGTTTTTTTTGGTGTGAGATCAGATAGGCTGATCTGAAGTGAACTCATCTATGATCACGTATTGAACCTGCTGTGATGCTCTACATACTGAACATGAATGTGTGTCTTCATCATTGTAAGGCAGCAATAATGATGCAATGATGCAGGATATTGTACAGCTGCATGTAGATGTGGGTCTGTGCATCTAAAATAATTTGTCCTGCATTGATAATATGCACTTTTTACGGTTGTTGTGTCTGTTTAATAAAAAAATAAAAAGTGCATTGTATTGTGTGATATATTAGTGATATATATCGAACACTGTCAGGCTCAGGAGAAATCCTCACTTTTTTGTTTTTATGAAGGTTTTGATGCTTTCAGCACACCTGTTAGTGTAAAAGACTAGTAGTGACTTTCAAGCTGTGCTCCGACTGTAGTAACAGATCCCTGTGATGACGACATTTTGTGTCAGTAACTCACCAAAATCTAGGACATAAGATGATATTACAGTACACACACACACATACACACACACACACACAACACAGGCTGCATTTCCTCATTCAAGCCCTAACGTTCTGTTGTTCTTAACTAATATGTAATAAATATATAAACTTATTACATGGACAAAATTTGTAAGCATGCACCTGTTTTTTTTTAAACGCAGCATGGGCTCACATTTTAGTTGTGTGTGTGTGTGTGTGTGTGTGTGTGTGTGTGTGTATGTGTGACGATCCTTCCCCATCTCCCATATGTGCTGTTTTGGAGAAGTTTACAGTAGGCTTGGTTTTTCCATGGAAGTGCTCATGTTTGTGTGTGTAAGTGTGTGTGTGTGTGTGTGTGTGTGTGTCTGAAACAACAGCTGGTAAGTACAGGAAGCTCCTGTTCCACTCTCCCCTTCCCACAGCTCTGTTTCATAACAGATTTCATGTTTTTTGGTCAAAAACTAGATGGGGCATCAGATTTGGTCACATTTGGGAGAGCAGCAAAATTACCTCTACCCCCGCACAGAAAAATGACACACTTCCAGCTTCTATTCATCTCCACTTGTCCCTGTGGACTTCTTCTTGTTATCTCAAACTGGCCTGGATGCGTCCGTTCATCTGCTCCCTATGTATCCACCTCACTGTCTGTCGATCCATCTATCTGTCTGTCCGTCGAGGCCTGTGCTCTCTCACCAGGGTTTGATTTCAGGCTGAATCGACGCCCTGTAAGACGAGTCGAAGCCAGCGGCTCCGTGGAGGCTCCAGGGAGGGGAGAGAGGGGGCGCGCGGCCAGGTTTCGTCCCAGGGAGGGTGCAGTGTTCTGGGATTAGGAGTGGCCGAGGGGCCCCTGGGCACGATGGAGGGACGGATGGGTGGATCCACTGACTGATGATTTTGTATCCCCTGAGGCAGAGAGACATAGATCACAGCAGGTAGAGAGAGAGAGAGAGCGATCTGGGTAGAGTTAACTATTTCATGCTTAACACACTGTTTACACCTTGACCCAGAACTGGTTGATCTGAGGCACTTTTTCCAGGGTTTTGGCAACAGTAGGTGTCTTTGTTTTAACTGAGAAAAATCCTCATGCTGCAGCATACAATGACACCTTTGACAATAGTGTGCTTCCAACTTTGTGACAAAAGTTTAGGGAAAGCCATTTCCTGTTGCAACGTGACAATGTCCCTGTACGCAAAATGACCAAAAAATTACCAGAAATGACAGATGTAAATTCAAGTGACACTGGAGATAGCTGTTCACCTCCTGCTTTATACCAAAAGTCAGTACTGGTTAAACAGTTCCCAACAATTGGTCATTTTTGTATCTATACATCATCAATGTGTGACAACGTTTTATTTTTCCAATGCTGATTTGTAACAGTTTGTTAAAGCACCTGACAAAAGATGTCACCATGTCGGAAAACCCTTGTATGTGTCGTTCTGTAGGGCAATAAAAAGCCTTTCCAGAGGGCTGGAGCCTGGAGCATATATGTATGAATGCCAATGATTTTGAAATGAGATATTCAACATCATACCTGGGTGTCATGTTCCGGTGTCTACATACTTCTTTCAGGTGTCCACATACTTTTGGCCATGTAGAGTGTGTGCGTTTGGTTATGTAGCAGCTGTTTCCTCTCTCAGGTCCCTATAGGACTGCGTTGCTATGGATACCAGGGATCAATTAGCCTGGCATGTCTTTTAATCCGGGCTAAATCATAACAGCCATAGCTCCGGTTGGATTAACTCAATTACCACTAACTATTATTAAAGGACACTGTCACCACTTATTCTCTCTCTCTCTCTCTCTGTCACTGTCTCTCGTCCTATATAATAAGTGGCACTAACATACCACATAGGCCTTTTAAACACCAAATATAGATTCCTCTTTAAGAAGGCTGTTTCATTAAGAGGAGCGGTGGGAAGTACATTTCGGTGTAATCCTACTTGTAAAATTAACATCAAAGAATTGGCATGAACAGAGCGAGAGGAAGAACAACTAAAGTGGGAGAGAAATATTTCCTGTAATTGACAGATGATCAAACAAAGTGGCAGAGCAATAAATTATAATGTTAATCTATGACTTCTGTGTTTTTGATGTTGTTGGCACAAACATGATGTGGTTATGTTTCTGTACTACTGCACTTCCAAGAGATCTATTGTCAGTCACACATTGTGTTCGGTACTATGTCCTTTTATCTTGGATATTTTGTTGGAGCTGGGCACATAAAACAAAAAGGACACATAAAATTTATGATTTAATGTGAGCACATGAAAGGAGCTGCCAGTGGCTGAGTGTTTAAAAAATGCAAATGTAAGATTTAACAAGCTTTCATGATATAACAACATCAGAAAAACATATGATTAACAAAAAATGTATTCATTTGAAAAAGTCTCAGATTACTATAATTACTGATATGAAAAGAATGGGTTTCTTATCGTTTATAATCCATTTACACTTGGCCACTTGATGGGTTTTGGGCAGATACAGATCGGTATTGAATATCAGAAAAACCCTACGTAAATGCAAAAAGAAGCTTTAGACGCAGATGAAAAAAACTTTGGGAGTCAGCTTTTGCAAATTCTGGCCAGTGGTTAAAAAAAGAAACATGCATCCAGAGCAGCAGACGTAAGCTCTACTCCTTCCAACAACAGTATATCAGTAAGTTATGTAGAGTAGACATTTAAAGATCATAATCCTGTGATATAGCGTGCAATATTGACACTGAAATTATGTATAATATTAATGAGCTGCTTTAGTACTTGCGTTCATGTAGAAGGTGTAATGTGTCATGTGAAGTGCAACCACTGAAATATCTGTATGTGTGATAGCAGAGTGAACGAGTGCTCGTATGGTTAGCAGTGCTCGTAGTCAGTTCAAGTCCTCCAGGTGTTTGAACAGTATTAGCTGTTGGATGATTTTTTTGCTGTCTAGCTAAACAGTTTGAAGCACAAGTCATCAAGACAATTTAGTCTTCTTCTTCTTTTGTTTTATTTGGTGGAGGATGACAGCTTTAGGTGCATTACTAACACCTTCTAGACTGGAGTGTGTGGTGGCCTGCCCACAGTTAAATTTAGCAAATACATGCAATGGTACTGTAGTACGATGTCGCTTATGCACCTGGTCTCCGGCATCAGTGCTGTCTTTACATCATGGACCACACTGGAAATTAAGTCTTGAACTTTATTATCATTGGCATTTTTTTCATATGTGTGACCCAGATCCTCTCTCTCTCACTGTGCCGAATGAACTAAACTAAAACATATCAAAGCTAAATGTATTAAAGTGTATTAAATGTTATCTCATATTTTCCTGGAGACATGATATAATGACGAGTGCAACCTCACCTGAGGTTCATATAAGCATGTGTTTACTTGTGTTTATGATTAAATGAATGAGAAATATAAAGCATCATGTTTAATGACAAGACAAGTATGAAAAAGCTTTTAACCGGGTTTCTTATATGAAATAACACCGGTTTCTCCTCCTAATTCTTTTGACACTGAGTGACAGTCGCACTTTGTCACTGAGCGAACAGTAGTACTAGCCTAAGGCCTCTGTGTGTATTTGTGTGTGTGTGTATGTGTGTGTGTGTGGTGAGGTTGGAGTGGGGGGGCCTGAGAGCGAAGGTTCACCTCAGCTTTGAAGCAGTTTCAGGTATCTGTGTGCCAGGCAGGTAGACAAGCAAACCCTCAGCCTATAGCCCATGGTACCCTACTTATATGTGTGTGTGTGTGTGTGTGTGTGTGTGTGTGTGTGTGTCTGGTATTAAATCTCAGGGGAGAACTCTGTCTGATACATGAAGGATGGCCTCTCTCCTTCCCTTTTTCTCAACCTTCTCCTCTTCTCTTGCCAGTAGTCTTCACTATAGTCACATGTACCATGATTTTACTACACAGTTGAAAATGCAGTTATTTGCATTAATTACTCATAAACATAAAGCCTCTTTCTACTGTATTATCATTAAATTCACGATACAAACCATTATTTAAAAGATACCTGTAAAACTTTACACTGTAAAAATAGTGAAAATCTTTTTTTTTCATTAAGAGAAACGAATCATAAATTATTTTTACATTAAAGAAAGTATATAAACATGATTGAAACGTTGATGAATATTTTGCCGCCTCTTTGGACTGGCCCTTTAAAAAAAAAAAGAAAAAGTGCAGGTTCTTCATTTCTCCACTTGGACAAAACACACAGATATCAGAAATCATGAGCTAAAAGAAAACTCATTTTTATGAAATCCTTCATGTTCCCTCTTCTGTTACTTTAGGTAAGAAGAATCTGTTTCTTCTCCCTTTGGATTGTTACTTTGAGAGCTACTCTCTGTCGTGACAGATTCCTATTTGGCATCACAATAGCTTCAGATTGCTCTGTCTGACCCTACATATAGTATTATTTCTAGTTTTTTTGGTGAGATTGGCCTGTCGGTCATCGTAGCCTATAACGCCAACATCATCAGGCATAAATAAAACATCACTGCATCGACATGCATCAAATTGTGATTGGAAAACCGATTCAGTCAGTTTGAAAAGTTTAACTTCAAGGTATTTCTTTTCATTGAATTACAACCTTTACATATTGCTGCTAGCTGAGAGGCTGAAGTTTTGCCTTGAAAAGAAATCAGTTGTTGTAGTATTTTACTGAAAGGTTTAATTGTGTTTAAATAGTTTCAGCCTAAGTTGCTTTTTCTTCTTTTTAACTGGCAAGTTGTCCAAATCTACCTGCCAGAAACCTGCTGTATTTCAGATCAAACCCGTTTAATTGTCTTCTACACAAGAGCGTCATAAACTTTAACACATATTTTATGAATTTGAACATACAGAATGTGTGTTCGTGGCAGATGGCCATGTAATACATGATCAAAGAGCATCACTGTGATAATATTACAGACAGCTATAGCTGACTAATGACGTGATACCTGGATGTTGATGTTCCTGATGACAGGACAGACCGTTACAGCTGAATTATGTAGAAGGGAGTTCTCTGGTGCTGGCCTGACAACTGTCGCCTCTTGCAGCTGTCTGTCTGTCTGTCTGCCTGGCTGTCTCTGATCATATAGATAGAGACAGTCATGCGTAACACTAAACACCTGCATAAACTATGAGAAGACAACAAAAATGCAATAGTAACAGTATGACGACAATATTAAAACAAAATGTTTTGCTTGCCTTTAGTAAAATCAGAACAAATTTTAAGTCATTTCTGCCAGCAGTGACCTCACATTTCATTTAAATAGATCTTTAAAAAATGAAAAGATCTTTACACAATACATTCATTTACAATTGATATTAGTGGGAGAGGCTGAATGAAGTTATTACACAGAAAAAGAAAAACTTCATGTTACTGCTATCAGAAAAAAAGCCTCATTTTTTATGAGAATCATGATCACACTATTTTTATGGAGGTCACCATTATCTCAGACTGTGTACATTAAGTAAACCACATGTTTGAACAGATTTTGTACTAAATGTTGTAAAAAAAGTTGCAAAAAGTTGCTGTTTTCAGAGCAATTTTTTGTTATTTTTGATCATGTTAACTAACTTATTATCTTGCTTTTCTTATTATTAGTAATACTATACTTATTAGTATCATAACCTCTGTAGTTTTTTTCTTTTAGTATATCATTTAATTTAAAATTTCACACAAACAAACGTGTCTGTTGTTGTTTTTGGCCTTCAGCTATGTCACACTTGCAAGCTGTGAGCAGATAAATGAGACAGGTAACAGGTCATCCACATCAACACACACACACACACACATATACAGCGGCAGACACCCTGAGGCACGTTGGCTAGCGGAGCACAGCAGGACTGGTGTAGGCGGGGGGGGGGGGCTGGAGGGTTGTGATTACTACACCATATGGAGAATGATGGTTAAAGTCAGAACTGAGGTGTATCTCGTGATCTCTTCCTACTCCACCCTTCTTCCTCTTTTTTTTGTTTTTTTACCTCTAATCCCTCGTCAGTCCTTTCTTCAGCTCTGTTTTTTTACAGACATCTTGACAACATGACCTATTGGTATCTCTAAGTCTGTAGTTTTGAGACTTCTAATAATGCATTAAAATATAAACAATAGAATAACTTTATTTAATTTTATGTATTAATCAACTAGAAACATCAAATTTAACTGTATTTGTTATTTTTCTAAGTGTAATAAAAGCCCTTACACCCATCGTCAATATTATTTTTATATTATCAGTAAAGTACCACTTTGGGGAGAAAGTCTCATCTTCCTCACTAAGACATTCAGCAGATTATTGGCTCTGGTGCTACAGACTGACGTTTCACTCATGTAGGTGCCTTATTGGTCGTTAATTATCATTAATTATACTGTATACTCTGTATATTAAGTACTTCTAAGAACAATAGCTTGAGCACCTATTTATCCGGTGAGCAGTGATTAAAACCATGAATAGTTTCCTATTGCCTCACACTTTCACCGTCTACTGAAACAAGAAAAGTCCCTGATGACTCAGTTCGGACTATAATTTATCATATTTTATACAAGTTGTATCAACAGGCAGAAATACCTCTTTGAACTAGCCTCTAGCATCCATAACTCATTGGGTTGTACCATTTTTCTTGTTCCTGGGGGTGTCATTTCAACCAAAAAAAAAAAAAAAGCTAATTATTTTTGTTAAAATTCGAAAGGAATATTTTATGTAGCTTCAGTTGTTTACCACCACAAAATAAATCAAGGCATAGTAGCCATACAAACACTGTGGCTACCCAAAATAATAAAATAATATGAGTTAAAAGCTTGCAGACCTTGGTGTTAATTATCAAGTGGAATCAGCAGTACAAACAAAGTTTTAGGGAGTCATTAAATAAATGTTAATATTAGAAGTATAATTCAAATGGAGCACAGTCTCCCTACTATATTACATCTATAACAACACAGGTTAATTAAGTGAAATAAAGCAAAGTAAATCTAATAACGTGTTTGACAGATTTTGAAGGATATTTATTATCCAGAAGTTATCACAGTAACATTTGCTACAGGCCTTCTTCCTCTTCCTCTTCTTCTTCTGGTAAGACGGTGACAGCCAAATACATGTTATGGTAGATTCACAGTCTCCTCCCTCCTCCACCCGTATGTACAGTCTGTCATGTTGGTGTGTAATAAACCTCCTCTCTGCGCCTCCATCTCGCTCCTGCCGCTCTGTCAGTGTGTTTGTTGCCATGAATAGGATTTAGTGTCACACACAGAGAGCCAAGGCTTCTTAAAGCGTGTTCTCACACACCCCTGTCCCTCCCTAACCAAGCTGCGTCTGTGTTTGTGTGCGTGTGTGTGTGTCAGGTAGGTTAATGCAGCCCTGTCATCAAAAGCCTTATCACTGTTGGACAGGATACAGCGCTCCACCTCAGTGTCAACTTAACACACAAGCACGCGCACATACACAAACACACACACACACACACACACACACTTGAAATGCCATGACTTATTTCTTGGCACCTCATTAAGGTTTCACTGGAAGTTTAAGTCAAAAACACCAACAAACTTTATTTGGTTTCTTGTCAGACATGTCTGTGTGTGTCAGTGCATAAGCACTAGGATTGCATCAGCTTTGGAAAATTAATGCTCAAAATATTTCTGGAACCATGACTGAGTTCTGATCCTTCTACCTCCAAAACAAGCCTGCCTCTCAACACAGACAAGAGTGTAGTTTGTGATCATCTGCTGTGTTTCTGCACTCAACTGAATTAACAATATGGACTAATTATGTTGAGTTTTTCTCTTCTCTTTTTTATCTTACTGGAATTATATTCTGAGATGTCATCATAAGTTTATTTGAATTGTGCTGAATAATATCCTCTTGCATCAGGAAGCAGTAAAAACATTTGTTTTTGGGGGGAATAAAAAGATGAGCTTTAATAACAAACAATAGCAAATAACTGCCTACACACATCCAGCAGACTAAGAGCAACAGGAGCGTAACACTAGAGTTGTGTTTTTGTCTGTGATGAATGTAAGTTCAATACTCTCTCTTCTTTGGTTCATTGCCATTTCCTGCCGGGCATGTAGGTAGTGTAATCAGGTTGTTTACTGCAGTACAGGAAACCATAATAATGCAAATAAAAGTGGCTAAATGAGAGTTTTGCCTGCTGTTGTGTTATCTTGGAATTAAAATGAAATAAGCCAGATTTATGTCTGTTGTTTTGGTTGATAAAATGATCAGACT
Source organism: Thunnus thynnus (assembly GCF_963924715.1). Classification (NCBI taxonomy): domain Eukaryota; kingdom Metazoa; phylum Chordata; class Actinopteri; order Scombriformes; family Scombridae; genus Thunnus; species Thunnus thynnus. The sequence continues at coordinate 7,706,212 of NC_089524.1, read as the reverse complement.
GATGAGCTGCATGCTTTTTGGACTTGCACAGAGATCCATATATGATGCATTGTGTTGGCAATAAAGGTGCATAAACTTTTTTGCAGGTTTGTAGCTTCATTTTTCTTTGCAGTTACATCCTAGTACATCTCATTTATATCAACTGTTCTACACATTTAGCCATCAAAATTGCAATTTTGTTCTGCTGTGCACTCCTGGTACGGTCTTGAATGACAATAAAATTCACTTTGACTTTGACTAATGAAGTCTCATTATTTCAGAAATCTCCTGTTCATGTTGTGTTGAATACAGTACACGCAACACCAGATCTGCACCGTTTTTGCAAAATCATCCTTCATCCGACAAGATGCATTCATGTGTTCAAATTTCAATTTTCATTCCTTCATAGGTTTCCTCTGCCACAGCAAAGAAAAAACATTTCCTTTTAATACTGCAAGTCTTCCTGTGATTTTAGTTTTTCCCCTCTTACCCTCCCACACACCTTTTCCCTTTTGATATGACAGGCCAATGTTTTCATACAGCACCAATCTGTTAACTGTTATCTGGAACATGAGGATTATTGTAGCCACTTATTTTACAAACAAAAAGTACTATCTGTTTTACCCCGTGCCTGCAGGGGTGCCCACTTAACAATATCCAACCTTAATGATAATATTAATGTGTACCAAGACGAGTCAAGCAGAACAATTAGAGTCAAGCAGCCGGAGAGTGTTTGGCAGCTTATCGCAGCACTGCTACAGTCAAAGACAATTGGTATTATCTATAAAACAACTTATTACACAGACTATCAACTAAAAGAGGAGGGGAGTCTGTGCACACAGATATACACAGTAAGACACTGACACAAACGCACACACAGGCTTATCTGTGAGGTCAAACTTATTATTAACCCCAGGGGTCTGAGTATTTAACTTAAACTCCTCCTGACGCACAAAAGATCTTCCTGTAGAATAATAATCACACAGCTACTGTAGAGGGAGCCTGATAGCTTTTTAAAAAGGAGAGAAAACCACATGAAAAAGATAAATAAACCGTGATTGCCTCCTCCTCCTCCTCCTCCTCCTCATCCTCATTCCTCCCTCCACCCACGCTCTCCATACACACACACACACACCCTGAGGCTCATGGGTAAAGCCTTGGTATCAGGTGAAACCCGATTTTGGAGTTAGCACCTTTCCTATTGTCAGCAGCCTTTTATGTGTCATATTAGTTACAGAGAGACAAAAGTAGGATCGAACCAGCGGAAACCAGGTACAGAGAGAATGATAGAGAGAGGGAGGAAGAGAGAGAAAGACTGAGAGAAGGAGAGCCAGAGAGAGAGAATGCGGAAGCAGTCGTGTTAATATCAAGTTTTTTTTACCATTGAGGTCAGTGGGGCAGGAGCCCCTTGTGGCACACTCACACACACAATGAACATGTCACCTGAAAGGAAGCTCTTGTCACAGGTACAGCTGCTGTAACGTCTCAAAAACACACAAACCAGAGGAATGAGATACTTAAGAAAGATGAAGATTTACATTCGGATGATACTTAAAAGGTTATTCTGGTTTATTACAACATTGGTCTTATTTTTGTAGTCGTAGTCATAATAACATTGTATTCAAGTGAATAGCTGGGATCTCCAAAGAAATTAAAAGAGGCAAATAACACAAGCATCAGATAGGTTTTAAACCAGCCAACTATTTAATTACCTATATAATCTAAACCACTTTATTTGGCAGTAAAACCGAAAGTGAGCACACACAAAATGTCAACAACAATCCCTCACTGGGACCTCACTGGTTTTACAATAAAGTTGGTCTTTATACTGGTGTTGGTAGAGTTTTGACCTCTTCAGACTATTTTCCTTCTCCATGCATCTTGGAAGTAGGTAAAAGTTTGCCAGAAATCCTTACACTCTGCAACCATCCCTTATTGCACAGAACCTATATTTTGTAAGAATGATCCTTTAATATATATTTATTATTGGAGGAGAGGAGAGGAGAGGAGAGGAGAGGGGAGAGGAGAGGAGAGGAGAGGAGAGGAGAGGAGAGAGGAGAGTTCCTCCACCCAACCCCAGGGGAGTGAAATGGGAACAGGGCTGACCAGTGGAGGGACACAGGAATAAACAAGAAGAAAGAAGAGGTGAAATAACAAAAATGTTTTTGATAAGAGTTCAGTATCAATGATAGTCTAGTCTTGTTCCTGTCCCACTTTGCTACCCTGATGGGACCAAATCAGATTACTGGACAGTGTGTGTATTTACTTGTACCAATCATGTTGTGACATGTGCCTCCCACCTGTGGACAAAACCCTGGTCTCCCCAAAGTTAACCATTTAGTCTAGGATTGAGACTTTTTTAGAGATTTTGGTTAGAATTAGTGTTGGTTTAGGCATTTGGCTGTAAGAATAACCCTCCGAAGAGTGAAAAATTCAATACAACATCCTCCCAAATGACAAAAAACTGTGTGAAACCATCCTGTGCAAGTATTCAAACTCTGTCATCTAAGCTGCAGGGATGCTTTCCAACAAGAATCTGAGTAGCAGACAAAAGCCTTGATTGACTGTTACTCTCTCTAGCTCTCTCTCTCTCTCTTACACAAGGACAGATCCAACAGCTCTAACAGCTAACCTTGGGCCCCCGGTGCTTCAAAGATGCAGATCTTCCATCTCGCTCTGCGGCTTCAGTGAGCATAGACGTGACAGGTACATTCAGTGCCATCCTGCTGCTTTGATAAACACCGGGGGACCTTGATCACTGGAATGTTTCTCTATCTCAGCGATTGAGGCTAAATTAGAAGTAGTGTTTAGCCAATTTAGGGAAGTGTTCTGACTTATAAGCAAAAGGAAAATTATTACAAGTGTGCATCTGTTTGTCCTCAACTCGTCCTGGCTCGGCACTAGACAGTCCTCATCAGCATACGGATGTACTGGAGGAGTGTATAGTGCACATCTGGTCCTCTGGCTAAACCTGGACTCTTTCCTGGATTGGTCAGTTTTGAGATATTAAGATGATGTTATATTTAGAGATGTTCATTATGTGTGGAGTTTTGGACGTTTGTGAGGGTGAATTTAAAACTCTAAAATAGTTTGAGTTTGGGACTAGTGACGTGTCCCTGTCTTTAACCCAGTGCATGCTGGGATAGGCTCCATGCTGATCATCAGTGGAAATAACATGCAAAAGGACATAAAGGGAAACTATTTTATTTATATTTGACAAGCTGCTCCCTGACTTGTGATTTTTATTTCTTGTGTGCATTAGTTTTTTGTTCTGTCTTATTACTGGCTTCCTGGTCATCTGTGGAGCACTTAGAATTGCACTAACCTGTATGAAAAATTTCTATATAAGTAAGTTTGATTGATTGATAAACTTATTAATTTATATATGGCATCCATTCTCTCATCCAGTGGAAACATGCATGTGGATCAATATTGGGTTACTAACCTGTAGATGACGACAGAAACTTTAAATCAAATTCAAAACCTTGACACTTGCTTGCAAAACAGCAACTAAAACGGCTCCTGCCTACCTGAACTCCCTCAATCAGGTCTACACTCCCTCCCTCCCTCACTATGCTCTGCCCATGAAAGGCACTTGGTACCACCACCACAACAGGGCCCTAAATCGCTTGCTAGACTCTTCTCCTCTGTAGTTCCCCGGTGGTGGAACAAGTTACCAAACTCTGTTCGATCTGCAGAGTCCCTCACAATCTTTAAGAAAAGACTAAAGACCCGACTCTTTCACGAACACCTCCACACTTGATGGACTGTAGGTAGAGAAGAACCATTTCCTTGGTGCACTGCCTGTTGGCATCTATGTTCTATCAGACTCAAACTTAGCTTTATGGCACTTACTCGTGTTGTTGTCTCCTGACTAGATCCCTCAGTCTCAGTTGTACGTCACTTTGGATAAAAGCGTCTGCTAAATGAAAAATGTTGTGTAATGTAATATTATGTTTGGAAAATTTGATCTATAACTAATACACAGACAAATCACATCAAATATACCTGTTTTTCTTATGATAGCTGCTTACAACTTGAACTCCAGGATGACATAATTGTGACCAGTATTTCCTAAAACAGGTTGCAGTCATGTTTCTGTTGGGATCCCTTTTTATTTTAGCTAGAAGGCTTGTATATTTGAATGATCTCACCACTTTGATTTTATATCCAATTTCAGTTCTGAAACTGAAAAAAAAAAGTCTGATGCTGGCATGCTTCCTCTCCCCCATGGTGCTCTCTGGTTTCATGGCAGGTCAGGGTGGCATGAGAATGACCTGGCAGGTGGGGTCAGAGGTTACAGGGTCAGGGCTGGGCTCAGGTACAGGGGTCATGTTACACATAAGAAGACAGGAGAAGGGTCTTGTCATTCACTGTCAACAGATCACAGCACTGAACCATAACCTTCGCCTCTCTTGACAAATCTCTCAGCACTGCATCCTGCACCTCCAAGGAGCAGAGTCAGGCCAGGAAACATGCATGTGGATCAATATTAGGTTACTAACCTGTGGATGATGACAGAAACTTTAAATCAAACTTAAATTCAATTTAATTTTCTTGGTTGAGTCAGTGGTTGAGTTTCTGCAAAGAATTTTTACAACTACTTAAACAAAGCTATTGATGAAGTTAACATTAGTTGCCATATATCTTATGTATTTTCTTACATTATGACATTATGTCATGTCATGTGTTGTTTTATGTTTAATTACACCCTGTCTTGTCATCATATATTGTTTTTATGGGATACATAATGACTCATCATCATTTTATGCCATGTCATGTCTTGTCTTGTGTGATGGTAAATCATGTCTGGTTATGTTATGTTGTTATAATGGGGTGCACTAGGTCATGATGTATATCATGTCATGTCATCATGATACAGAATGGTATGTCATGTCATGTCTGTCACATCATATCATTTTATGTTGTTATTATTTGTTATCTGCTCATATTTTTTTCCTTTGTGATTTTTTTTTCAAATAGACATTGTCCCACATCCACTCTCTCTTAATCTCCATATAATATTAATGATATAATCAGATTAATATCTGCAGCTAGTTTACAAGCTTTGAAGCGTCTCTGTTCTTAATCTCATTCTCTGTCTCCCTCTAGTGCTAACCGGCCCCTGATAGTTTAAAACCTTTATTCTCACACCAACTTCACAAAACAAGTCAGACCACACTTTTTTAATGCCAACTTTTACACTTTACTTCAACACTTTAAGATTTCTAACATGTCACTCTGGATGCTGCTACCCAGTTTATGACTTCACCAGTTCAACCAGCCTAAATTCTTAGAGCATACCCCTATATGAATAAAGCAGTTGGACCCACAGTGCCCAAGCAACAGATTTATTAAATACTTTTTTTTACCAGTTGGCAAGGAGGATGAATCAGATGTTAAGTGTTTCTTGAAAAGTTAAGGAAGGTGAAGACGACACTGACTGTGAGCAGCTTTATTTTTACATTGCAATGTGGGAGATAAACACTGTTGCAGCATATCGTGTATCAGCACACAGAAATACGCTGTTATAAGTGGACTTGTCAGTATTTTCATTCGACATGTTCAGGAAAACAAGGGACAAACATCTGTTGTTGGTGGTTCCAACATGTCAAAGTGTTTAACCTGAGAACAGCAAACTGTTCCAGCTGTTGTTTCAGTGCACACACACACACACACACACACACACAGATTCATCAGGCTTTGGGATCCAACAGCTTAGCATGAAAGCAAAGGTGAAACTGAATCTGTAAATTGCAGAGCAGGGAAAAGGAAAGGGAGAGAGAGAGAGAGGGCGAGAGGGATAGACAGAGAGCTGTTATCAGAGCAGGGGTATGTGTAACCTCATCTCCCTGCTAGGGTTTCCTGATCGGGTCACATGACTACGGCCTAAGGGTATGATTGGCTGATTGGCTCTTGCAGCCAGGTAATGATGTAAGGTGAGTGTGTGGGAACGGGAGAGGGTGATAAACCTGTATGTGTGTGTGTGTATGTGTGTGTGTGTGCATGCGTGTGTGGGAACAGGGTAGGTTGATAACAGCTTTTCCCACTGCTGCCATATGACCCTCTCACCTGCCAACCCAACACTGGTTATCACCAAATCCTACACAGCAGGAGGTCTGTGTGTTAGTGTGTGTGTGTGTGTGTGTGTGTGTGTATCTGTCTGTCTGCGAGTTTGTGTGTCTGCTTATGGAGGGTTTGTGTGTCTTTCTGTGTGTGTATGTGTTCATTGGTACATCTGAGTGTTTGAATAACCTGAGTGAACAGAAAGGAAGTGAGAGATTGAGAAGGAGAGTTTCACAACCAAGAAAGAGAAATAATGTGAATCAGGGTTCAACTAAAAAAAATCAACCAAATACACATTAATGCAACCCTGCTACTGTATTTCACCATTAGAGGAGCAGAACAGAGTTATATCCTACCTGATACAGTTTCTTAAAAAATTTATCACATTTGTATCCAATGGAGTTGTCATGTTTATGTTGTTTTATGACAGAATGAATTAAATCAAACAGCAAATCTTTTAAGAGTGCCTGATATGAGCTTCAGCTAGAGTGCAATGAGAACTGTGGATTTTGTCCTCCAGCTGTTATAGTGAAGTTTCTTTAGGGTACAAATTAAAAGTAGGGTAAGTAGGGAAAGTTAAGTTGAATAATTAAGTGAAATAATTTCCTTATTACCGGTTTCTGTTCTGTCTTGAATTTTCATTTTTATTTTATGTACTTTGTTGTACTGTGTTTTCATATGTTACAATCTATTTATCTGTAACATGTACTACCTGATTGTAAAGCACACTGAGACTTCTGTGATTTTACACATTAAATTAACGTACATACTTACTTATCACTATTTTAAACATGACTAAGATGCTACATCCAAGCTAACAACACTGTGAGACTGTAGTCCTTTGCTTATAATTCAGAAAACTTGAGCTAAATGCTAACATCAGCATGCTAACATGCTCACTGTGAGAACATTAACATTCTGATGTTTAGCTGGTGTCATTTTTACCATGTTAACCATCTTATTTTGTGTTATGATGCAAATATTTTCTAATTAGAACTAAAACACAAATGCAGATGCCAATAATGTTCGTTTTGCAGATATTTGGTCATAAACCAAAGTATTGGACGAACTGAATGAAAAGTTAAGGGATCACCAGAGTTATCACAATTTATCCTGAGGGGAGCATGAATGTCTTGACCAAATTTCATGGCAATCTATTTTTATAGTTTTTGTGAATTTCACTCAAAAGAGGAAAAGTCATATGATCACCAAAGTCAGTATGATTCAGCATCTGGAACCATGAACATCAGAACAAAATTGTGCATGCAGCAGATGTTTAGACATTTCACTGGATAAGTGAAAAATTTGACTTGTTGGTGGTACTAGAGGAAGTCCTCTGGGGACCATGAATATTTATAGAAAATCTGATGGTAATCCATCCAGTACTCGATGAGATATATTAGTCCGGACAAATGTGGTGGGCTGACAGACAATCCATTGAAATAACCCCAACCTTTCCTTCAGGGTAACATTGAATACCACCCCCACCCTCCTCCCACCATCAACTTCCTTCCGTGGTTTATGCTCCTACCACACACACACACACACACACACACACACACACACCAACACCAACAACAGCTTTCAGTCACCCCCCACCACCAACATCACCACCGTCCAACCCTGTTCCCATCCTACTTGCCCAAGACCTTAATTGATCTTGGCCTTTGGTGTGTGTGTGTGTGTGTATGTGTCCTTTCTGGACAGAGGGAAAGTGAGACAGGGAGAGAGGGAGTGACAGTCACTGGGAATAGATTTCTGGGAACTGGGAGCCCCCATGAACACCACACTACATTTAACACACACACACACACACACACACACACACACACACACACACACACACACACGCACATCCCCCCTCGGCCCCTCGCGCTGGAAGAAGCTGGCTGGTTCTCAGACACCTGGTCATTACCATTGCTAATTAGGTACCATTAATCAGGCCTGTGTGTGTGTGTGTGTGTGTGTGTGTGTGTGTATGTGTGTGTGTGTGTGTACGTGTGCGCAGGTGTGTTTTTATGCATGTGAGCATGTGAGAACTAGACAGAAGAGAAAAAAAGAGGTATTGAAAGACAGAAAGTGATTTCTTGATAGTTTCAAATCATCATTATCATACAGATAAAAACATTTCCTTATCTACTTTTTTTGTATTATTTTCTACTTGTACTGTTTCTCCAACTTAAAGTTAATACCTAGCCAAGCCTAGCCAAAGTTGTGAATGTCAAAATTAGCACATTTACAGCATTTCAAAAAATTTACAGCATAGTCTAAAATAAAAGGAAGACACCATTGGAGACATTTTCCATTTCCTGTATATATCCAAAAGGGCCTCATACATTACAGAGTGGTGACTGAGATTTCTGGATTCTGATTGGCTGGCAGGTGTCTATCAACTTTATAGTGACAAACAGTATATCTGGACACTTTTTAAAGAAGTGTTCAGTGCTCCAATATTCAGTTTTAGGGAGACACTATCAAAAGTAATGAGATTTTAGCACTTAATCTAATTAACTAACTTTCAGTAAGAAAGCTTTTTTATTTTTTTTATTTAAAAATGTTTAAGAAAAAGGTATTTTGGCATTAGTATAGTAGAGATATTATAACCTTTTCCTTAAAGTTATTTTTCATGCCAAAAAAGTTTTGTATTTTGAAGGAAAGTAGAAAATCCTTTATGTTATATTTTGTTATTTTAGAGCAATTGCTTTTCTGACTTTTTATACAAATTTTCATGAACTCAAACAAATTTCTAATACCCAAAATATTAAAAAAGTTAACCACACCTATTCTAAGTAGTGGTAAGTGGAAAATTGCAAGCATCCTTGTTCCAGTACATCATTTAAGCAATTTATGATGTATTTGATTATTTGTGCATATTTTTAATACAATTTCCTTTAATTCAGCCTAATTATTATTCATATTATTATCTTTAGAAACTGTGGGATCCACAATACAATTTAAAATATAGGGTTTTTGGATTTGAGCAGTTTCTAGTGACTGACCCACTAGCTTGTCAGTGGGGTTGAAGAGGTTACACTGCAACACACAGAACCCCTTTCCTGAGCATTTCTCATGACAGACAGATTAACACACAGTGGCCGTTAGTGTGTGTGTGTGTGTGTGTGTGTGTGTTAGTTTGTGTGTGTGTGATGATAATGAGCGAGATGCATCAGTGAGCTGTGTCATCCGAGGGCACTCAGGAGGGGGATGGTTTAAAATGAGCACACACACACCTCCCACTGTATCCAGCACATTCCTCCAGTGTTAGCAGAGGCAGCCCTCCCTCACCCCACACACTCAGACCAAAACAATAAAAAATTAAAAAAAAAAAAAAAACACTGAGCAGAACAACAAAAAGCTCGCCTGAATCATCTAATTGGAATTTAGTGAAGCAGAGAAATAATATGAGAATCACCTCAGAGATGACTGCTGTTTGGCTGCATTTAACACACTACTGATGATGCTGATTATGATGTTTATTAAACTGTTCTCTCCACTTCCTTTACAGAAGTGACAAGTGCATCCTTAAAAAACAGTACAGTCGTTTAACGCCCACTGTTAATTGTTTTCCCTGTACTCCATAAAATCATTATAGTGGCAATATGTCCTCATTGAAAAAGTTAGCTTAATGTGAGAAACACTGACAAATTGTGAAATCAGTAGATTTGGGTGAACTCAGTATTTACCCCTACATACCATTTGGGTCAAATTTGACCCATTTTTACATTTGGGAGCTTTTGAGAGCTGTAAAAACACCCTAAATATGTATCTAGTGACCCAGAATATAAGGAAATATTTAAACTTTTTTTTTTAAACTTTTCTACAGCTGATGCAAATCTTTGTACACAGAGGGTGTTTCAGGTTAAATTTCAGTTAAATTCATTCAAATTATGATGACTGTTATGTTCTTGTGTTTTAGGTAACATGTAACATAGGACCTTTACATAGTGAGACTGTGTTTTTTTCTACCTAAACTAATAGCATAAAACCTAAAGTATACACTCTCTCTGCTCTCCGAAAGGATTAATCATCCTTTTAATAATAATTGATGAGTTATTTATGAATAAAAAATAGATTTGTGGTTTTAGAAGTTTGATAAAAGGGTCAGTATATTAACAGTATGTAAGAGTTAATGTGATGATCAGACAGATCAAACCATTATGAAACTTCTTGCAATCTTGCAGCTGAAAATGAAATAATATCAAAAAGCCATTATCCATGCAAACCTTCACAACTATGACAAAATGAATGAAAATGTGTTAAGATGCTTTTTTTTTTTTTTTGGACACAAATGCAAGACACAAACTGATAATGAATAAAATGTCCAGTGCCACCAATGGTGCTACAAAGAGGTTATAGACTAAAGTTGGAGATGTTCTATATTTTCCTTATTGTCAAGAAATCACATAAATAGACCAAAACCAACGATGTGTTAGTCTGTCTCTCAATACTTATGACTTCCCTAACCTGTCTGAGCCACTCAGCCCAAACCTATTGGTGAAATGTACTGTAGATCTTTAATAACAGGTCACAGATATATAGTTTAATATTTTAGAAGGCAAAGCTGGGCATTTTACTGCATTTTTAGTGCATTTATTGGCAAATATTTTCAGCTGCGGAATAATAAACACTTGTCATTAATTATGGCAGCAGCCGTAATTTGTTGGGACTCCCAACAAATTTAATTGAATGGAGCAAAATATCTAACTGGGGCATTTTTCAGGAATTGTCAAATAATCCTCACAAACCAGAACAAGCAGTATATACAATATAAACCACCAGGTGGTTGTGATCTGCATGAATGAGAGTCAATCTAATACCAATCAGAGAGCAGAGCTGGATTACACTGTCTGACACTTATACTTTATACATCTTTATACAAATAGGGGACAAAATATGCCTCTATGGAAAGTGCAAAAATAAAAAAGTAAAAAAAACATTGAGAAAGATACTCTCCAAGAACATATTAAATCTAATAAATCCTGAAACATGCACTCTTGAATGAGAATAAACATACTTCTCTCTCTTTCACTCAATGTTTCCAGATTTTTATATGCATATCATTTGCACAATAAGATGTGAGAAAAAATTTCATACACTTTCACAAACAACCACAAAGATAAAGAACAAAGGCTGCTGGCATTGTTTGGCTGCAAGCTGCTATTACAATTTACAATTTACAATTTCATTTAGCAGATGCTTTTATCCAAAGCGACATACATCTGAGAGCTGATACAACACATGCAGGGATCTAGTCAGGAGAGAACAACACGAGTAAGTGCCATAAAGCTAAGTATGAGTCCGATAGGACGTAGATGCCAACAGGCGGTGCACCGAGACAATGTATAGAGTGCATAAAAGCTTTTATTTCTCTCTTCCTTCAGTCCATCAAGTGCAGAGGTGTTCGCAAAGGAAGGTCTTTAGTTTTTTCTTAAAGATTGAGAGGGACTCTGTAGATTATTACAATTATTACTATTAATACAAAGGTTGCTGTTTACAAGTACAAAATTACTAGACAGGAACCCACCACCACCACCACCACCACCACCGCTTAGACAACACACACACGAACACACACAGATGGACGCATGCACACACACAAACACATACACACACACACACTGTGTTTGATGACCCCTGACCAAACCTCTCTTGTAAAGTAGAGGAAATTCCTGATGGGTGTAAACAGTTTTTTTATTAGATTAGCACACATGCACGCTATAAAGGATACTTCACAGACAGTTACTGCTCTGTGTGTGTGTGTGTGTGTGTGTGTGTGTGCTGTCACCTCGTTAGCAGCTTTGGTTATTACTTCACAGCCCTGCTATATGGGACTAATGTGACCCCACACACATTTATATACACAGTTTTAGTGTGTGTGTGTGTGTGTGTTTGTTTGTGTTGTTAGTGTGTTTCTCAATATTTAATAGTGGCATCTATTATGAGATACTGTGCATTACACAGTACAGCTTTGTTATGTGCAGTGTCTGAATGGATACGTTTGACACAGATTTAAGTTGATTAGGGTTTTTCCTGGATTCCTTGTTTAATTACATCCAATCTGACACATTACAGAGGTCTATTTATTTATGCATCGGTATGCATTAATTGGTTTAACAAATGAACTGAATTTATGACATATATTTAAATAATAAGCATAATCACATATTTATGTTTGATTCTGAGTTTCTACTATATTGTATTTAATCTAATGTTTGTCTGTACATCCATTAAAAGCAACATACTTACACATACATATTTGTATAATAAATTGTAGTTTTGTTTTGATAATGTGCAGCTTGCTTTAATCAGAGATTTGGATGATAGTTTTACATGGTTTTAACTCACCACGGATGTGTTTTTAGGTTAAGGTAGGGCAGTCATAAACCAATCAGAGGAGAATTAAGACAGACTTGGAGCCAATGGGAGAAGTGCAAATTGGTTTATATACAGAACAACAGGGAGAGGAACAGATCAGTGCTGAACAACAAGATACAAACTACCTCAGACAAAAGATTACATTTACACTGGGGAATGAGACAGAAGGTTATTCATCTGTTCTGGTTATTAATAGTATATTTCAATAGTAGCCTCACGACTGGCAATATTCATTATTGCTAACAGTGTCTGAATGAACTGAATATATTAGACATTTTGTGTGAGGGCAAAAAAAGGCCAGGTGGAGCTCACAGGAAGTGCAGCCCATTAAGTCATTTATGTGAAACTGTAACCCAGTTAGCAATTCATCCATTGGTGACAAGAAAAAAGCCTATTCATTTTATTCACTCAAAGGTCGGTCAGTTCATTTAGGGAAAAAAAAAGAAATCCCAGGTTATGAAATCTGCATATTCTTTTTTTCCCTATTACTTCTCCTCCATGTTCCTTTTGTGATGTGAAATTAGTCTTAAACTGGACATATAATAAATGCTTGTTGAAGCACTGAAATAAAGCTTCAAATTAGTTACCTTCCATGTGTTGCAAAATCTGCATTTCTTATAATAATCGTGTTAGTTTTGCCATGTGTCATGTAAGTTTCTCCCTTCCAATTTTCCTCTCGTTCTGCCCTGTAAAGTTCAAGAATAACAGACATGCTGTAAAAATACCCCTTAAAAATGTTTCAGTACTTTTTACACAGAGTCAATTTGTACAGTCTATTTTCCTCCTAACCGCCTGTAGCTCAGTGTTTGAACCGTATTACAGCAGATAAAACCCATTCGGCAGATCCAAGGCATGTGGGAGCCAGATTACCAAATGTTCCACACCATATTAGTCCCATATTCCATTAAAATCACAGCACTTTGGGTTTCATTTCAAAACATACCCAGAAATTAAAGCATTAATTACTGTAATGATGGTAATCTGAGGGAATGTGACACCACGTTAGAGCATGACAGATTTAGAGTATTTCTAAACGGGGCTAATTTAAAAAATGGTTTAATTCTTGCAGAGGTTTGAAGCTGGTAGGAACCCTGGGGGATTGTTTGACATGCTACCATGTTGACTAAATGACACAAGGAGTTCTCCCAACTTCTTTTAAGTGTGGTTCAGTCCAGGAGGGGCGGGCAGGACAGACAGGTCATTGTAGACACAGCTTGATATTTAAAAGGTTTGTTTCTGGTGATGGAAACCAACTGACAACGCTGCTGTGAGCAAGTGTGCTGTAGGGGAAGCATGAATGGTGATGATTGTTATAGGCTTTTAGGAAGCATGAAATCAGCAAGGGTTTTCAGATGGGTTTGACAGATTGTGCAGTCTGACAACCTATGACTGGAACGACACTGAATCATGAGAATAACTTTACTGGAACAAACCTGGAACTCACGCGAGACTCACATGCATGCAACACATTGTTTGTTGTGATCCCGATCTGTCTGTGATGCTCATACTGAAGGACAACAGAGTTAGATTAGCCAATGTTTGTTGAGTTGATGTGCTCTGCTATTGTGATGTAGGTGACAAACTGCATTTCTCTCTTAAGTTCTAATCTTTCACTTTCTCCAGAAAAACTAATCAATCATTTCAACAGGTGCCCAAAAGCAACATTTTTGTGTGAGTAGTTGCAGCTCAAGCCTTTTTTTTGCCAAGATAGACAACAATTTAAGGAGTAAATAGAGTTAATTTAAAGAGTTCTCAAAGAGATGAAAAAAAACAACAGTTAGCAAGCTCATTCACTCAGTCGCTAACAGGATAATAAATTTACACAGTTTATTCAAAAGGCATTTGTATCATCAACTCCTGTCACATAATTGTCTGAAACCATTCATCTTTTGCAGAGCATTTTATACAAATAACCCCCCTCTATACTGAGGGGGGTTAAATAAAGGTGGATAGTGCAACACAGCTGATAAGCTACAATAGCTTCCTCTTTTTTGGATCTCAAAGATCAGCATTATCAAGACAGCTTGCTATTGGTTAATGCTACAGATTTGTGTTTCACATTTTGAACTTCACATTGAACTAACACTTCGTCCTCCAAGAGCAAATCCATTGAAATAAATTGATTTTGCCATCGTAAATGCTGGTGTGACTGGGCATTTAGACTTTATGTCATTTATAGTGTAATATACTAAAAGACTCTTGTCAAACCTATCAGCAACAAAAAGGCCTAATAAATGAAATATACTTGAAAAACCTGCCAGAGCTGTTGTCAAGTTAAGAACAGAATAACACAAGAGACAAAAGACAAACAGACCAGTCTCAACCTCACATTTATATCCCAATATTTTCAATTTCTTTCTATTTTCTATCACTTCTATTCAGAAGAGTAAAGAAATAAGTGCTGGAGCTGCCTCCCTTCATAGCTGATTCAGTGATGGTCAGGAAAAGCCCCAGAGGGTATGATCTGACTTGACTTGGCGTGGACCCGGTTAGCTTGAAGGCCACATCAGCATGAGCCAGGGATCACACATGTTGGTTAAAAGGATTAATTGGAAAAGGTTCTTCATTTCATTCAGGCCATGTGAACAGTAACATACTGTAAAGCAGCAGAGTCAAGTCTTGGCTCACTCATGTGTCTGTGCGAATGTGTGTGTGTGTTGGTGTGTGTGTGTGTGTGATTCAGAACCAGAAGTAGCACCAATTCGCTAAGTAGTCCAGTTGGAGTGACAGAATGACTAAATGGTCCAAAACGGGCAAACAAAGATCCATATGCCCATGCTGTGCATATGCCAGCTCTCTCTCTCCCTCTCTCTCTCTCAGCGGGCCAAGTCAAATCTTGTTGCTAGGTTTTACATGCTGGCAAAGCTCCAAGCCACTCATGCATTGGAGTGGACTGTTGGACTCTTTCAGACACACACACACACACACACACAACCATCATATTTATCATGCAAAGCAAAGTGAAAGCTCCCATTGATAGTAGAGCCAGAGCAGGACAGGAGTAAGACAGGGAGAGAGGGAGAGAGAGAGACAGGCAGAGAGAGAGAGAGGGACGGAGACATTTCTCTCCCCTTAACAACCATCATCTTTAATCACCACTTCTAATTTCTACTCCTGTTGGCTGTCACAGGCTCCAGCTCTGACTCGCCATCCACGCTATTAGCATTTTGGAAAATGAAATGAAGTTTTGATGAACTAAACCACTCAGCAGGCTGATATTGGTACAGCACTTTAGAGGAAATAGTGCAGTTCATGTGAGTGTGTGAAGGTCCCACAAGATATCATGATTTAACCCAGTAAATCAACATTAACTGTGTGGCAGTAGAATACTTAGTGTGATTAACAGTTATGAAATCAATGTAAATAAACAAGGTCATATTTGAATAGACTCTCTATATCTTCTATCTTCTGTCTTTTAGCTAATTGTTTTAGCTAAAAATGCCCGTCATTCATGGTTCATGGTTCATGGTTCATTCATAGATCATTTTGGTTCAGTCTCATCGTTGCTTTCTTTCAAGATGCAACAGGCGAAACTGCCCAGCAGCAAACAGCTACCAGACAAAGTTGTCAATTAGATGGTGAAGAAAGGGGAGTATTTAGCAGCTAAAGAACCACATATATCCCTCTGGAGTCGGTGGAGAGCAACATGCTAAATGCTAATGTTGCTCAATAGGCAAATGTTTGCTGACAGTGTTGTTGTTTTGTTTACAGCTTGTTACGCTGCCCCAAAGTGGCTAAAAAATACATTAATACAGGTTTTATATACTTATCAAAATTATTGCAATTGTGAAATCAATGTAAACTCATGTATTTATTTGCAAACAATAAACAACTTACACACAATTATTCTATTTGCACTCCTGTACCATCTGAATTTCACTTGGTCTGTATATATTAAAAGATATCAAAGGCCTTTGATTGATCCCTCTTGTGACTATTTACCCAAGCGACATGGAGATGTGACACATATAATAGTTATTTCCTCTTTATGCAAAGAACCAACCAGAGTTTAGAGGAACAGAAAAATTTCACATGTAACAAGTTTTGCCAGTTTTTGTCAGTGAAGTGAAAGAATTCCAGTTGTGTCCAATGTAGTTCCACTTGTGTTTGCAATTTCCATAAAATAACCACGAAACAAGGAAGATCACTTTACCAGATAGTTATGGACATTTTTAAAGCAGTAAGTTGAGTTTCTCTGGAAAAGTTCAGTGACATAATCTCACCAGGATCACAGGACTATTCTGTGTCCTATAAGAAAGATGCCATTTTAAAATTCAGCTGTAGACAATCCAAATTTACCTACCGCTCCTGCTAATGTTCAGGTACAGTAGATTGCAATTCTGCACGTATGTTTTCAGAATTTGTTACCCTGCTGCTTGGCTGTTGGCTCCAAACAAACACACTGGTCCCAATAAAACAAACTCACAAAGCGGTGGAACTTCTCCACTGTGAAGGAAGTCTGATCACTCTGCTGTCAACGTCTAAATATCTATGAGGCACTGATGAAACTGATACTTGAGGGAATGAAGTAACAGGATGGATAATACTGACCAAAACCCCCAACCACCCAACCCAAAAAAGAAAGATCTGTGAATTCCTTTAAGCTCTGAGTCAACCAAAGAGATGGACACATGCACATACAAACCTAGGTGGAATTCAATGGCAAAAATGGTGTTAAAGTAAAATCTCTACATCTAACTATAAAAGAGTCTCTGTCTGTCTGTCTGTCTGTCTGTCTATCCTTCACTTTTCTCAGCAACCATTATTGCTGACGACTCAAAGAAGTGCAGTGTCGAGTGTTAAGTTGTTTGGATGAGCAATGTTAAAGATATCATTCAGGTATATATCATATATCTGAACAAGGTCATTGACAGAAACGTTGTACATATATTAAAATACCTTTATTTAGCAAGTGAAGACAGTGTGCAGGTGTCCTTTCCTCTTTTTAGTATGTGGCTACTCCACCCACCAATGCACCTGTCACAAAGACTACACAGGTGTGCAAAAGATTTTTGATGATCAAAGATATCATTGAAAAAAAAACATTTAGCAGCTCTTGCCCTCTCCAATATGGCAGCTGCAAATACTGGCGTAAATACTGGCACTGCATTTGTTTACTAATAGATCTTGACCTCTCCAATATGGCTGCCGTGCAGACGCATAGCTGCAACATACAGCAGCCAATCAGGTGTTGTTTCTGTATCTATACAGAAACAGCAACATCATAATGTTTTACATGTTATAATACTCTTAGTTAATGTTTTATATGTCATAATACTTCATTTCATCCCTGTTAAAAACATCATTGCTTCAGCTGTCTTGCTGTCCCAGCTATGCTCTCTTTCTCTCTCTGCATTGTCTACCTCTCTACTTCAGCCAGCAGCCAATATTTGATTTTCTTGACAACCGTTCATCCAATTGACTTCACACTTTCCGGGTGTAAATCCGTCCATCCATCCATCCATCCATCCATCCATCCATCCATTTTCTGCCGCTTATCCAGGACTGGGTCATGGTGGCATTAGACTGAGTAAGGAAATGCTGACACATTCTCCCCAGCAACACCCTCCAGCTCCCAAGGCATTCCCAGGCCAGAAGAGATATGTAGTCCCTCGAGCGTGTTGTGGGTCTACCTCCAGAGGGAGGCATCCAGGAGGCATCCTAACCAGGTGCCCAAACCACCTCAGCTGGCTCCTTTCGATGCAAAGTAGCAGCGGCTCTACTCCGAGCTCCCCCCAGATATCCAAGCTTCTCATTCTATCTCTAAGGCTGACCAAGACACTCTCCGGAGGAACTCATTTTGGTCGCTTGTATCCGCAATCTCAGTTTTTCAGTCATTACCCCATAGGTGAGGGTTGGAACATAGACTGACTACTAAATTGAGAGCTTTGCCTTCTGGCTCAGCTCTTTCTATCCCACAGCAGTCCAGCACAACGCCCGCATTACTGCTGATGCTGCACCAATCCACCTGTCAACCTTACGCTCCATCTTACCCTCACTAATGAATAAGATCCTGAGATACTTGAACTCCTTCACTTGGGGTAGAGACTCACTCCCAACCCAGAGGGAGCAGTGCACCTTCTTCCAGCAGAGCACCATGGCCTCAGATTTGGAGGTGCTGACTCTCATCCCGGCTGCTTCACATTTGGCTGCAAACCATCCCAGTGCCTGCTGGAGGTCACAGTGTGCGAGTGTTTCTGTTTTAAGCAGCACAGCTTTTCTAGCCTTGTACTGGTTTACTGGTCCAGGAAGCTCTCAGCTACTCAGCCAATCAATCAAATCTGTGCATTCTGATAAACATTGCAACTCAAGTCCGTGAGTAAGATAAACACAGACAGGGGAGAGATGAGACAAGAGATTACAGTCAGAGAAATAAGTGAGTCAGAGAAGTAATTTCACATAGCATGCTCTAAAAAGAGAAAAGTAGACAGTGAAAACAGAGCTTTTAATCAAGAATGGACAAACTCTTACATGTTCATTCTTCCCATGGGCAGTTAAAAACCAGTATGTCTCATATGTTCCAAGACCGTGGCGATTGTGAAGCGCCACTACAAGACAAATCATAAATCTTTTGAGCAGACATACCCACTCGAATCTGAACTAGTCACAGCAAATAAACAATCAAAGAGCCCAATATGATCAATCCACTTTAAGATGCACATTTTATCAAAAGCTGTCCGTTATGTATTTTATTTTTAAATGCAGCCCTTATTTTACTTGAAATGAGAAAAGAACATTTACTATTAGAGTACTTACTATATATAACATCCATGTATAATCAAATGTTAGTTTCTTTCATGTGGTTGGTGTATGTACTCATTCATACCTCAGATCAACAGTATTAATTGCTCTATGCTTTGAAGCAGCAGCTGGAGGCCAAGCAATTGGCCCATTCCGAACAGGCACGTTTTGAATGGGCACTGCACTAGTTCATCAAAATGTCTAAAACAGGACAATGACCACCCTCTGACAGCTCCTCACTCTTTGTCTCTGAAAACATGAGAGTAAACATGTTCCTCAGCACAAGTAACAATAGATGAAACAAAATATGCAGCAAACTTTGAAGCATGTTTAAGCTAATATTTACTCAATACGAAAAAGGTGAGGCAGGAAGGTCTCATTGATTCAGGTGCAGAACTGTGTGTGTGTGTGTGTGTATGTGTGTGTGTGTGTGTGTGTGTGTGTGTGTGTGTGTGTATGTTTCCATTTTAGGTTGGGATTAACGTCATTATAGACAGCAGCTGCTTCAGACAAACAGAATACAGAGATAATTTCCAGTGTATGTGCATGTGTGTGTGTGTATGTCAGGCCAATGTAAAGAGAACAGCTACCTTCAGGTGTACAGTAACAATTGGCAGGTTTAGGAGTGATGTAACCCCTGGGGTAACATGCATGCATACACACCAACATCCATGTGAGTCCTGTCATGGCAATTTACCTCTTGCACTTGACTTCAATGAGGAAAGAGACAACTCTTGATATAGTATTGTCACACTCTCTTTAATGCTCAGAGCATGTCACACTCACAATTGATACAGACATACGAGCTGCTGTAGAGGAGTGAGCCCTGAACAGTGGGGCGAATGCTTTGTTTCACACCAACCTCTAGGAGTTTTTGTGAATCCCGCCAGGTCCTTCAATTCATGCATTAAAAAGAGTTTAAACAGAATAGGAATAGTAATAAACATATGTGGATGATTGGGTCTTAGGTAGTGACCTTATTTAGGATTCTAGTGACCTAAGGGTAGAAGCTCTTCCTGAGCTTTTCAGTGCTAGCCTGGTGTGTCCAGTACCTTTTTCACAGCTGCAGCAGGAAGAAAAGGCGTGTGGTTTGGGTTTGGGTGGTTGGGATCCTTAGTGATTCTCTTAACCTTATTCTTGCAGCACCTGGTGTAAATATCCTTTGGCAGGATAAAGCACCGCCTATTGTATGTTCAGCCGAGCAAACCACTCTTTGCAAGGCCTTGTAGTCCTGTTCTGTACTGTTTCCCTACCAGGTAGTGATGTTCCCAATCAGGACACTCTTGATGGTGCAAGAGTAAAAATTCCCAAGTATTTGAGGGGATAACTCAAGCATCTGAGGTGAAATAGTCTCTGCCTGCCTTTTTCTCACTACTGAGTCAGTATGCAGTGACCAGGACAGGCCCTCGGTATTGTGGACACCACGGTGCTTGAAGCTGTCCACCCTCTCCACGACAACCTATTGATATTAAGGGGGCATAGTTCCTTCCCTGCTTCTTCCCAAAGTGCACTATCAGCTCCTTTTGCTTGCTGATGTTCATGAGTAGGTTGTTGTCGTGACACCAGCAGGTCAGGTCCTCTACTTCCTTCAGGTAGGCCTTTTCATTGTTATCTGTGATCAAGCCCACCAAGCTGTGTTGTCAGCAAACTTGATGATATGTTGATTGGTTGGGATGGTAGGCAAACTGTAGTGGGTCCAGTGTGATGGGTATGATACTTTATAATTCACCATGTTTCCAGACTGCAGCCCTAAGTTGCAGGTTGCAGTGTGTGTGTTCATGGCATCCTGGATGGCTCTGGTAATCCATGGTTTCTGGTTGTGGAATGATTTAATTGTAGATTGGGTACAGTTGGTTCCGTTGTTTCACAAATTAAATCCACCACAGACTCAATGAATCCATTGATATCATCGGTGACATCCATTGATATCATCTGTGACATCAACAGTGGTGTCCTGGAACGTGCTCCAGACTGTGTCGCGTCATGTAGTGCAGACTTTCAGACTTTCTGATAGGTCTGACCATTTCCTGATCTCTCACGTTACTGGGGGCATGCATCGTAATTTGTTTACATACTTTGACATCAGCAAGATGGCCGCATGGTTGCTCTTCCCGAATGCGGATAGCAATTCCACTCGGTAGCCATTTATGAATGCCATGTAGCAGTGATCCAGGGTGTTTATTCCCCTTGTTGTGCAGTCAATATATTGACGGAAGTCAAGCATAACCTTCTTAAGTTTAGCTTGATTGACGTCTCCAGCTACACTGAGTGCAGCATCAGGATTACTGGCCTGTGAGCAGTTCAAGTCTTTGCAAAGATCCAGCAGGGCAGCCTTTGTATTCACCTGTGGTGAGATATAGACCGCTGTGATAATGACCAATGTAAATTCCCTTGGTAGAAAGTCCAGTCTGCATTTGATTAACAATAACCCCAGATCAGGTGAGCAGGAGTCCTCTGATCTGCCAGAGCGGTATACAGAAAAAGAGTCACCTGGTTGAATGGCACTGTCCGGTATTCCAAGATCTAGCCAAGTTTCAGTGAAACAAAGGACATTATAGTTCCTGATATCCCATTGGAAACTGATGCGGGCAAAGAGATCATCCAGTTTATTATCCAATGCTTGTATATTGGCTAGAAGGATATTGGATAGTAGGATAAATGTCATGTCTACATAACCAATATGTGTCTGCCAATACTCTAGAGCCTTTACTTACCGGTGGGGTGATGCCCGAACAATTTGCAGTGGAAGGTTTACCTGTAGACAGGGAGTTTGGATATGGAATACATCATGTTGCATTCTTTGCACATGCATCCAGTCGTCGGCTGCAGTTGGGTGCACATGAGCTACTCTGTAAACATAGGACACACCATGTCTCATTCCTGTAGGGGCAATAACCATAGATTTGTTGGCACTGTACTTTGTCTAAAAATCCTAACTACCTAGGAAACAGATTGGGAAAGTCAGTGAGTGAGGTACTATCACTGGCATTGGGAATTTCATGAATACTTGTGGCCAGGCTAACAATTCCTTAAATAAGAGCAGTTTGAGTGGATTATGGGTGAGCAAGTTCATAGGAATGATGAAATTTGCCTTAGACTGAACTACTCTACTTCTAATCCAGGGTGTGTTGTGAGCCCTGCTAGGCAATTGGTTTTGATAACTGTTAATTTTCTTACTCTGCTCAAGGAAGTTCCTACAGCATGTAACGTGTGTGCAGACACGGCATGAGGTGTTTGGATGATACAATTTGGCAGTGAAGTTAGCATAACACCACCAATTGTTGGTTGCGTAGGCTGATGTTGGGGGTGCGTTCACCAGAAGTGTTGGCCTCCTCTGCCTCTGCCACCCGTCCTGTTGGGGAGGTTGTCCGCCTCAGTCTCTGAACCAATGATCTAGGTTTCCACAAACTTCCTTGTTTCTGCCATGAGGCCCTCTAGACGGTGCATGGCCCCTGGAAGATCTGCTTCATCCTCACCCTCTGCCCCGTCCCTGTTGTGTTGGGTGGATGACCTCTAACTGGGCCATTTGGAGTCTCTCAGTTAATCTTTCTTTGCTCCAACAGACTCTTGCTGTTGCTGATGTCTGGATTTTTTTCAGCATGGATAGCATGGTCTTGTATTGTGTTTAAGCAACCACTCTCCCATGCAATGCAGTATTTCCATACTTGATGGCTGATTACCTCATTCATGCCATCTAGGAAACAAGTCTTCAGTTGTTGTTTCCAGGTTGTATCCTGTTGTGGGTTATCTGATTTCTGCATGCCACTGTTGTCTGTGAAAACCTTAGTCAGTTAATAATCAGCAACAGACTCTGATTGTTGTTGTTTGCATGCCTTCATAGCATCCCAGCGCAAGGTCGTTTGGAAAGTGTTTCATAGTCTCTCTCATAATCTATTAACAACTGTTCTGTATTTGGCACCGAGACTCATGTCATAACGATGATCCTCATCGGAGAAGCCTCCCATTTCAGTTTCAAGTTCTGCCATAACATAGGCCCTGTTCACATTTAAATGCATCTTGGGTGATCCAATCACAAGTGTACAGCAAGAACTGGTGTGAATGCACATAAGACGCATTGAGGATGCAATGAGGTCTGATCACTAAAACCGCATTCGGAGGTGGTCTGGGCTACATATGGCCACATTCTTTTAGCAGTGTGTACACAAATGTGTCCTGGGCCACACTGAAGGACCGCCTTCTCAGCTGACGTCCTCTGCTTACGCGGAAGTAGACCAACAGCGTCATACTAAAGCACAAAACAATAAGTAAAAGCCACAACAACAGGCAAAATGGATTCTCGTGGATGGAGTACACATGAAACATGCTGTCTGATTCCCATTTGGGCTGAAGAGTTTTGATTTTGCCCATGTGCCAAGGTCTTTGCAAACTTGTCCTTTTAATTTCTGGCAGACTGGGCATGGGAAGTGCATTGCTACCCTCTGCATTTTAAAAACAACAACACATTTGGTCTTTGCAAACGGAAATGATGTACATGTTTATTTGCATATAGAGCGGGGAAGTGAGGTCCAATCACAATTGGTCACTCAAGATGCATGTGGAGACACATTCTATTGCCAGGTGGGAACTGACGTACTTAGAACTTGTGATCAGATCACCCAAGATGCATGTTAATGCCAGGTGTGAACAGGGTCATAGATCTCGAGTGCATGCAGGGTGGGATTATATTGTTCAATGATTTGCCACAGGACAATTACATATTCCTGGCCCTCTTGATTGCATATGTCAGGGAGTTCACTTGCCATAGAGGCCATTTCTTCATATGTCCAAGGGCGGTAGACATACATTATTTCTCCACTGTCTTCTCTGGGGTTGGGGACCTATCATGGGCATTTAAGGATTTCTCCCCTCTCACTCCTCCTGGTGTGTTTGGAGGGGGGGCTTTAGATTGTGATTGTGCCCACTTTCTCTTGCTCTGATACAGTTTCTGGGGCTGAGTCTGTAGAATATGAAGGAGGTGGTGATGAGGGCAAACTAGCTGAAGACTCTCCCATCAATATCTGGTTCAGCTCACTCCCATCATACGGGCCCGCATGTCTGTCTGGTTAGCTTGCCTCTAGTTGTGGTGGTGACTGGTCTGGAAGCGGACCTGGATGTTGGCATTGACTGATAGCTGGCATTGAGAGGAGGACTAAGTCTTTCTAGAAAGAGAACTGGGGACATTGATCAGTAACCCCCCCCAACTTTTCCCCTGATTTTTGTGTTTGAGGCTGTCTTTCTTATTTTCATTGTCTGTCTCTATGTTCTGCTTCATTTTTCTACAGCAAATATGCATTCCAATCCACCCTTGCTTTCTTTTTCCCTTTTTCCCATTCACATTCTTCAAGTCCTTTCTGTAATTTCCCTGTTTGACTCAAACCAAAACTGCCGTTTCAGAGAATCCACAGTGTTTAATCCACAACTGTAACTGCCTACAAGTCTCTGGTCTATGTTTATCACTCATTATTTTTGCACCTCCTGAGAATTTACGAACTTCTTTACTTTGACCTTAACCCATTTTATCGTGCACTACCAAAGCAATGTCACCTTTTTATTTCAGTTTTGGTTCTTAATCACTGAATCAGATATTCAATTGACATTATTCATTCATTCCTTTGTCAATGGGTCATCGCCCCTAATGAAATGTCCTTTCAGATGTTTTTCGTGGTCTCTAGTACTGTATCCTCATTTAATTTCAGATGCTATGTAGTTCAAACCGTTGTCTATAATCATCACAGCCAGTCTCTTCTCACCCTGGGAGTCATTTACAAGCCTTCCTCACGAGAATTTGACTTCCTGGGTCTTAGGTGACTAAGGGTCTCAGCTGCGCAGATTTGACCTTTTTGTTAGAATGGTCAAAGGAGTGAATGAGACTGGCATCCCGGATGAGCCCCCAAGTTGTCATGGCAATTTACCTCTTGCACTTCACTTCAATGAGGAAAGAGACAACTCTCGATATAGTATTGTCACACTTTCTTTAATGCTCAGAGCATGGCACACTCACACTCAATACAGACATACAAGCTGCTGTAGAAGAATGAGCCCCAAACAGTGGGTGAATACTTCTTTATCTGTTCCACACCAACCTCTAAGAGTTGTTGTGACTGCTCTATACATGGACATCCAAAACACACATGGCAGGATCTGTTTCAGAATAAACAGATGTTCTTTGTTTGTCTCTCACATAGTTACATGCTATTCAGACACAAAAACATGATTTCTATGACTATCACTAAGCATTTTAACCTTTCACAAGTTCACGTAAACATTTATACATATTCTGACAATAATTTCCCTCACAGTCCATGTACATAGACATAAAGACTTATTGTAGCAGTACAAGGACAAACACAAGGTAAATGTGAGTGTCAGGAAGAAGCTCTTGATTGTTTTTGACAGTAGCAGTGCCAACAGAACCAATACTATGTTTGTTTCGGGCAATGTAATAAGTTCCCTAAAGACACAATATATATAGTGTCATTTTGTGCAGTGTCATTTGTTATAAAGTCAAAACTTGTAGTACATTTGTAGTCATGTTGACCTTCTTAAAGTGTTGAAACTCCATCAGATCCTTGCATTTTTAAAGATGATATCACCTACATGTGACAGTCAGAAGGTTTAGGATTCATGATGAACCAAACAGTGAGACAAATACCAATGCAGTTTTTGTCATGAATCTGCCCTGCTCACTGCTAATTGCTGAATATGTATCACCATCTAGTGGTTAGAAGGATAACTACCAGAGACATAGAAAATTACAGTTAGCTCTGAACCGAAAATAACTTTATGAAAGAGAATGCATTGATTACAATCAATGCATTAAGGAAAATCACATGAAATTAGAGGCTTTTGCAGGGTTTTTGAGAAATTCAGCTGAGCAGCCTGAATCCACAGCATCAATCAAAGCCAAATGCAGCGCTCATTATGCTATGTTTGGAGTACACAGTCATTTTAAACAACAATATTGTCATAATGTCATAACTGTTTACAAATTGCATAGCTCTTCATAAAAATCTAACTCTTAATGGAGGAAAAAATGAAAAAAGAAAAAGAACAAACTAAATGATGACTTTCTAATATGCAAAACTAATGTTTTTACTTTTTATACTTCGGTTATTTTGTAAAAATTAGAATTTTTATTCAATTCAGAGATATATTACACACCTGATAATGCGATAAATGACAATGCAATAATTGTTGTTACAGGTACACCACGTTACACAGATAATGTGCATACATCAAATATTATTGAATTATGTAAGAAGTGTAACTTATCATTTGATAAAAAAAAAAAAAATACTTGTTTCCAATTTGATATTCCTAAATATGAAAGATGTGGAGAATCCCTGAAATGCCTCTATCATGAATTTGTAATTGAGAAACTACAGAAGGTTTTAGCTAAATATGAACAATAACACAACATTAATGTCACAAAAAATAACCTGAGTTGAGCCCCTTATGAAAAAAAACAGTATATAACTTATATACTGAATTTAGAAAGGCACTAAACAGTAGTAAAGATGTAGCAAAAATGTTGCACAGAGAACAACACTGACACAAGCACAATATGCCTTTTGATGGCAATAGCACACTAATGGTTACTACTTGACATAAATATACCCTCAAGAGATAAATAACAAGCATTTTAAGGTGGACATAGAGCAGTGTAATCCAATATAATCTGATGTTGAGACTTCAAATGTCACTTTAAAATGATTATAAAATGTATTTATAGCTCTGTGTGCATGTCAAGATTCATTCTAACATCTCTTCATCAGCAATATTCCAGTCAACATATCCTTTCAACAAGACACACATACATCGAAGTCATCAGTGTCAACAGCTTGAAGATAATATGGTATTTACATAAAGAAATGAGACCACTGAAAGACCTCTCTGAAGCAGGCCTCACACACACTCATGTATAAACAGACACTTCTCAAAAGCCCCTTTTCTGTTCTACTCGCTTTGCTGCTTTGTCTTTGACAACTGTGGGTGTTAAGCGGCATGCTGCCTCTTCAGAGAAAAAGATATAGGGGTAGAGAGAGAAACACAGAGAGAAAAAAGATGGACAGAGGGAAAAGCAGGTAAGACAAATGTTTGGTCTGTGCCTGATAGAGGCTTCAGATAAACATGCTGGTCTGTCTGCCTCCAAACACACACCTGACTCCGTTTGTAACAGAGAGACAAGAGCGGGCAATTGACAGTTTTATATTTCCTTCACTTCCACCTTTCATCTAAATATCTTGCAAGGTCATTCATGTTAATAATATTGTCTAAAGTTTAAGCCAAGCACTTAGTGTGCAGGGACATATTTGTAAATGAAAGACATAATTGTGATCATAAAATATGTTTTCAGGACATCAGGAGAAATCATGTCCTTAGATTTGAGTAAACAGCTGGTCTTCTTTAGCTCTCTATCCTTGCTGAGGTTTTGTAGGCCTTGCATGCAAACTCAACAACTGGATTTGACCTTAAAGTGTCAATAAGTTTGACCTTGCCATCCAAATATGGCCAGGTTACTTCCCAATGTTACTTTGAAATACTTCTGACACCAACAACTGGATTTGGGTGCATCTGTTTCAGCTACGTGTCCACAGTTGTTTCCCTTCCTAAAAATCTGGGTGCAAAAATTCTGCACTTGCAAACTTGAGATCTTGTTTTATGTTCATAAAATCATTGCGATGAATGAAGTTCTATATAATATAGAACAGCAATATCACGATATGTTCTCCTTTAATCCTATGCATTCTCTCTATAAATATCATGCATGCACACAATGTTTTGCTCCCTTTTTGTGCACACACAAACACACACACACACACACACAGACGCACACACACAGTAGCAGTAGTAATGGTGGTATCAGGCATTACTTCAGTCAGCGCAGATAAGAGAAGTTGTGAAACGAACTGTGTAAATCTTTCCACTTCAGCTCAAACTCAGTCTCATATCAAAGCTGTGGAGCGATAACGTCTCTCTCGCACACACACACAAAGTTTTAGATAGACTTGGTACTATGTTGGTGGTCTCTCCCCCTCTTGTCTCCCTCTTTCTTAGATTAGCCTACTGACTGACTGGTATGTATGTCTCAATTCCCAGACACTAGAGTCAGACTTTAACAGCACTGAGAGTCTCTGTATCAGGCCGAAAGAACAGAATGAATTGCAATAACACAAGGGCAACAGTTTTTGGCCAAATCATATATTTTTTTAATGTTTTCTCAACAGTGACCATCAGCTGTATTTTTTTGTTGATGTTGGTCAAAAACATCTGCTTCCATGACAGTTACACACACACACACATACACACACAAACACATATGTGATATAATCAGAGGTGAAAGAGGTACACAGAAAAATAATCTGTTTTGTTGTGGCTGAAATTCCATACAGTGAAAAGTTACACTGAAACAAAAAAAAGATAAATTTATTTTTTTCATGTTTCCACAAGCTATGTAAATAAATATTTTAGTAAGTATACATGACAATAAAAACATACCTTTGATTCTTAAAAAAGTGTACAATTTCAGTGGCCCAAAGACTCCAAAAGTACATAAAAAGTGTAATTTACACATCTTTACACACATCTTAAGTACAACTTTTGCAACAAAATAGTTTCAGTGTCATACAAATTAGCATACTACTTATATATATATATTGCAGTGTATTACAAATATACTTCTTTATATAGTAGTACTGCATTATTACACAGTACAGTGTGAGGGTACAGACCCCCCCACACACAAGGATCTCGCTTGAAGATCACAATCAATGCTTCTGATGATAAAATAAGTACTTCTGCACAGACAGGATGTATTAACTACTTTTCTACGCACCGTGAATATAGAGGAACAACCCTGTCGAGTTCAGTGTGTGTGTGTGTGTGTGTGTGTGTGTGTGTGAGGCTTGCAGGTGTGCTGTATGTGTGTGTGTGGGACATTCTCTCCTGGTGCTGGAGCAGAACAAACATGGATTAGAGCCACACCACCATGCAGGTACCAACAACTCCCTGTTCATCTACAGCCACACACACACACACACACACACACACGCACACAAACAGCCAGCTGCTGCGGCTTACATGATGTCAGGGCCATTAAAGTCATGTAGCAGGAGAGGGCAGACAGACAGATGAAAGGCCTGTCATTTAAACAGAGTGAACTATTAGAAGGCTTATAATCGCTGATGGACAGACAGGTTTACTGCCTCAGGCATGGAGGCTTCAAGGTAGAGGGGGTGTTTGATATGCAGTATGAGTCTTCATGAGGAATACTGTAGCATTGATTTTAGGCTACACCATGACAAAGTATGTATTTTCTTCATTTTTTCAATCGCTATTTAATCATAAAAGCCATACTGTGATAAAGATAGAGACAGAAAATGCTGCAAGTCTCGCTCAACAGGCATGATTGATGATGACTGATGTTGGCTAAGTCCTTTACACAAACACATGCACTCATATACCCACCTGCTGTCTCAGTTAGGATCTGCGCAATCCACCGTGAGTTCAACCAGAGGTTTTCCTGATAACATTCACATAAATATGTACAGTTGTGCATGCACACCTGTGACCTGGCTGGCCATTCTATCATGCACACACAGGTTTTACTCTTAGTTGACACTCGTAACAAGGACAAAAGTGTACCAAAGTTGTTCCAGCAGTTTCTGCAGTCAGAGAGTACATCTGCAGCTCTCCTCATACTGGGAAACATTAAAAAGATCATCACAGTGCTATAGGAAAACTGCTGCATTTTGCTTATAATACTTCTGTAGTTTTTGTAATATTTGGTAATATTCTAAATGTAAGGTGTTTTAGCTTGTGATGGAGTATTTTTACAGTGTGTTCTTGCTGCTTTTGTTTCAGTAAAAGTTCTGAAAAGTTCTTCCACCACCTGCTAAGCAAAAAATAACTTAGTGCTAAGCTAGCCATCTGCTAAAACAAACCAGTTGTCACTGAACATGTCTGAACTCATAGAGACACACCAGTCCAAACCAGCTGCCGTTCAGTCAGTCATGAGCCGAGAGGAAGAGAGAAAGAGAGAAAGAGAGGATAGGGGCCTGAAAGGCCAAGGTCAGCAGGGGCCAGCATTACTATGGCAACGTCAAACACACACGCACACGCATTCACACAGGCAGACGCATGTTGTTAACCACAGGGTTACTGCAGTTACTTCATACAAACACACAACTCATCAATAAGAGGGTGAATATGGTCTTTAAACATTTGGCTTTGTCACAGTTAATTATAGACACTTTTATGTATGTAGGTTCCTTCTAAACCCATCAAACCCCATGCCTTTTTGAATGGGAAAAAACAATGCTTTTACTGGCATATCTAAAAAAAAAGATGATGAGTTGAGAGTTCAGTGACCAAAACACCACAGGGCAAAAAGTACACAGTACAGTTTTCTCACCTTAGACCATAGAAACGACCGGAGCAAATGTCATTCAAAAAACAGCCCAGCAACATAAATGCCCTTCCCTTTGTCACTGGAAAACTGTTCCTCTGAAAAACCCAAAGGTAGAATATGTGCTCTCAAGCCAAGAAATCAAAGTTTTCTTTTTAAGCAACACACTGAACATAATACTGATTTTAAATATTAATACATGCAGTTATAGGACAGTTAAAAGCAAGTTGTTGTTTTTTTTAACATGTACAAATTAAATCACATCAAGCTCTTAACTTCTGAATGTGTCCAATATAAACATATGAATTAATTAAACTCTCAGTTTTTCTCATTACAACTATTCTATCTGTATCTGTGAGATAAAGGAATGAACTAACTCCATAGGCAAGATTTCATCCATACCCTCCTTAACCAAACCTCTCAAAAAAAAAACGTGTATGTTTGTGTGTGTCAGAATGATGAAGGGGCAAGAGTTTGCATTTTCAAGCAGCTGCTTGTCCCGGTTGAAATGAAGCAAATCGGAAAGGCAGAAAATCACAGACAGCCCCTTCCCACACAGACATACCTTCACCATCTTACTCAAGAGGAAACCTGACGTGAGATACAGAGCAGTTTAGGTGCTCCGTGGGTGGCTGAACTGCAGCAGCTGCCGCATGGCGGTGTATCTACAGACCGTAATTCCAATGAGTCATTTCTTGTATTCAGTATCTATTTGATTAACAATAAATTGTATCACTGACAATCTTAAGAACTTGAGAATGAGAGCTGTGATTGAAGAAGCAAAGGTGATGATTAAACTGCTGTAAAATTACCAACATCTTATCAGATATGAACCACTAACATGGGTTGTTTGCAACAAAAAAAATGCACCATTAAGATTCTACAGGTTCACCCAAACAATTTCTTGCTTTTTCAAACACTTGCCAGCATGTAGAGAAAGCTGGACTCACCAATGATGGCTGAAGCTCATCACCAACTCCAACCCAACGCACCTCAGGAAGAAAATAGACAAGTGTGCAGTTTAGTCATCTAACGCCACATGTCTTCTAGGTATAGCAACACTGAAAGAAGTAAGAATAGGTATCTCAAATAAGCTTCACAATGCAGCTTTAATTGCAACATGAACCAACAGACTTAGCAAACCAGAAGGTCATTGGCTAATAAATCTCTGGGTGCCTTTTAACTAAATTGAGACACAACCTTCCCATTTCCTTTTTAAGGCAATACCCCGCCAGTGCTATCAATTTTGTAAAGTGTACTTTAGTTGTTGAGTTGAAAGGAAAACTCTTTCCCTCTAATTCACTTCTCTGTCTCTCTTCCCCACTTATTAGCCTTCTCTGGTTTCTCATGGTTGAACAGATAAATTTAAGGAAAGACACCATACTTTCCTTACAGTATTTTAGTTTCAGAGAAAATACTGTGCTGCCTTTCTTCTGTCGCTACCTCTTAGTGAAAGGAAGAACCTTCTGCACTGTATGTGAATTATTTATAAAGATTCAGGTTCAAACACACACACACACACACACACACACACACACACACACACGTAGACGCACAATTTGTCATCCATGACCAGGTCCAGTGAAGTGGATGAAGAGCTGCCTTTCCACTGTCTCTCCGGGTCACAGACTAAGGAGGTCAGGGTGTTAGGTGAAGAATTAGTAGCTCCCTTGGAAACCCAATACCACCCACCTGGCTACACACATACACACACACACACACACACATGCACTTTCATACACACACACACACACACATATACCTAGAAAACATGCACACAAAATAGTTGAGCTGTAGTGATTCACCCGGTTGTGACCAACTGCCTTCAGGAATCTTAAGTAGCCGATTAGAAGCTAGAGTCACACACACACATACACACACACACACACACACACACACACATATACACACTTTGGCACACATATTGGCACACATGTCTCAGATGCATTTTAGTTTTCAAATGCGATGTCATGCTTTTAATGCCTTATATGTTGCATTTTACAAATTTCATCACTGTAAATTGCCTCTCATAGTTGTAACACCTCAGTTTGTCCTCAAGAGGGAGACTCACACCACACATCAGATCTCCAACACCTATTTGAAAACACACCAATGATTTTACAATGATTGATATTGCTGTGATACAATATCAAGAACGAACTTTTTCTTGAAGGCAGTTAGCACCCATTTTAAAAGTTTATAGTTTAACATATAAAAAGTACAACCACTTCCTCCTGAATTTGAAGGAAGTATTCATTTACTTATTTATTTATTGCAGAGACTAATGGCCACTTGCTATCGATTCCATCATCCAAATTAAAAGCCAATCCATTTATGTTCTATTTCAGTAAGAGGCAGGACGACAGCTCTGCTCTGGTCCTCACAGAGAGAGATAGATAATCACGCTAATGCAACAAGACAGGCACTAATGTACACACATACAAAGTAGTAGCTGAAGCCTGAGCAAGCAACCGTTACACAGACAGAGGGAGTCTAGGCAGAGAGGCAGAGAACTTGTCCTAAGCCTATTAGTACTATTAGGGATACTTGGTGGTAATGATTGAAAGCCACTTAGCACTGGTGTATTTACCAAGAGGATCAGCCACGGCATAGTTAAACAGGCCTGATGGATTAACTCAGTCCAATACTGACGCATACACACTGACCAGGAGAGGAGAGTAGAGGAGAAGAGAGGAGAGGAGATGAGAGTTATACTTTATATTTTTCCTCCAGGACAGCCTCTACTTTCCTCTAATTGCATGCCATCATCTATATTGAAAAAAGCAAACTGATGGACATAATTTTTTAGTGTGTCAAGAACCAACGCTTGCCTCACATGTGAGCTAGTAGAAGAAGCATGTGGATTATATTATATTGAAAGCAGAACTAATTAAATTGATTAAAATTGACATGCATAATTTCAAAGTCACATCAAAGGACCACAGTTCCTGTGGTGGTTGCACCTGTGTAAGATTCAGCAAAATGATTCAGAGGTAAAGATGTTTTGTCAGTTGTTGCTCCTCTTGTCCCAGAACGAATACAGGTTTGAAAAGTAAGTTGATGCATAATAATCATTTTGTTAATGAAAAGTAGGTCAAAATAAGTGCTTTGCAACACATCCATATGCTACTATAATATAATACAGTATGAGTCTAGATATTGGGTGTGATAATCTTAATATATGTGTAGCATAAATAGTTTTTCCTGGTCTGAAAGGTTGAATTACAGTTAAATGACACCATTTTCTGAGCTTGTTTGACTTGATAAATGAAATTATCAATGAAGGCCTCTACCTTTAGCTGTAAAAAATATGAATCAATATCATAAAGCCAAAGTCGAAATGGTGCAAAATCTTATATTTTACATGACACATACAAAATTATGTGTCGTCTCATGTGTAGCACACATGTAGTATGAATGATTTATACATTCATTCCGTTAGCTTGCAGCACTTAATATGACAAGCAATTGTAAGCTCACAGTGTAACTGAAATTAAATTCAATAAAAAGCAGGGAAGGCAGCCAGACATTATCTGGTACCTTGCCATCCATTTCCATGACAGACATCAAGGGCATTATGGATCACTGGCCAGCTCTCTCCTGTCTGAAGCACAAAGATGTGCATTAAGCATACAGCATTTCAATTGTGCACGGCTACAGAACGTGATTAGATTTTTGCTTCATGGAGCCTAAACTAATGAAATGAAATGACTTCTGCTTTAAACAAAACATCACTTCTTCCCTATGCAAACCTTCTTGATTTCCAAGGTAATTAGCCAGAAGGATTTTCTCCTCAGTGCCTAAAAAAGTTTACATTTAACACCGACAACTTGCATCACCTTGCTGACTTTCACATGAAAGGCTTACATACTGTATCCTATCCAGCTGTTGGGTGGGATCTCCCAGATGTTGCTGCTGCGTTGACGTTATGTAAGTCAGTGTAACCTAGAGATTACCCTGACGGTCACATGGGTGGAACCGCTGGGCTCAGGGCTCACATACAAACACAGACAGATAGCGGATTACCCACAGGATTTGCAGAGTAAAGCTGTCTTTTTAAGATGAGTTTCTGACATTTCTGCTTTTACTGGATATACAGAAAAGAAAAACCGAAAAAAGTCATGTGACACTGACCATTGTATGTGATATATGAGTGGGACTTGAACCCAAGATGTTGCAAGTACTTTGGCACAGTCAGTTCCTTTACTCTGCTGACTCACAGAGTGGCCTAAAGCTCACTTAATCCTGGAGATAAATGCATGTTGGTGGCTTTTGGCTAAGCTTCACTGTATTTTTCCCCTGTTTTTTTGTTGTTGTTGTTGTTTTTTTTTTAAAAAAAGGCTTTCATGATGGAGAGACCAGTAGGAGGGTTGTTGCAAAAGAAAGTTGAGACACATAAGCACCTTAAGGAGCAAACATGAGAGTATTGGGCAAAATGCATAAACATGCAAATACATTCATATGTTTCATTTTTTTGATTTAGGAGGGCAAGAAGAGAGAGAGAGAAAACACTTCACTGCTGGTCAGCTGCAGTTATGCAGCTCCAAATATAGCTACTGGAATACATTGATTACATCGGATCATTATGATTTTCCATTTGCTTCTTGCCATTGATCGGAGCAACTCTTCAGTATTTGCAATCCTATACAGCATATTGAATTAATTTAGCACACAATACCACCAAATGTTCCCAATACTAACATTTTCAAAAGTCTAAGCATTTCTCATTTCACTGTGTGGTATCTTGCATTGTCTATACGTTATTGACTGACTGCTATACTGCAGCCGAGTCTCCAAGGAGGGGACAGGAATGGATTCATCACTGGGACAGAGCCGCTAATACTAGGATGACCTCACTTTATGTGAGATGCCTTACAAGAGAAATCCTGGAACAAAAAGGGGACTGAGAGAATTAGAGGGCAGGATAAAAGCCAAACATATGGTGTATCCACCTAAAAGATTTTCTTTTGTGCAACTGCTATGCATGTCTTGTTCTATGTGGCTATGTTTGTAATGATACATTCAAAAAGGAACCACACAATCAATCAAGGGAAATGAGAGGACTTATAAGCAAGGGTCATGAATAAATATGAAAAAGGACTAGTTTTTCCAGCTCATGTCCAGTTAGGACTTGCCCCAGGGGAGCACAAACAAATTCTCTCTGGCTTAAGATGTCTAAAATATACTTGGAGTAAGCAAATCTACTTTAAGTCTCCACTCTGTTGGCTCCATGTCAAAGAGTATTCACTAGTTTAAAAAGTGCCTTGTATGCAGTCTAGATATAACTCAGGGCCCTGCATTATCACTATTTGGTGTATGCTGTATTATAGGCCTAAGTTAGCAATGCAGTCAACTCTGCGATTTAATAGCACCACTGCAATATATTATATTGTGTAAATTCATGGCTATTCAGCACACTATGAGGAAGAAAAATATACATATTTAAATATTGTTACATATTGTAAGTTTTAATGGTCACTGACTCTGCAGATATACTTAGACATGCCCGGATTAACTTGCCAAGAGGCCCTTTGCAGGATAGATATGAGCTGCTGGGCCTCTATTAGGAATATGCAGTGGTGGAAGAAGTGTTGTGATAGCAATACCATTCTGTATGACTACTTTATTATAAGTACAAGTCTTGCATTCTAAATGTTTACTGAAGTACAGACTTAGCCTGAAAGGATATTGTACTTTTAAAGTATGAAAAGTAAGTTCATTCAGTCTATGATTCTTAGTTATGTGTATTTGTCATTTCAGTTAAAGGACAGGTTCACAGTTTTTCAAGTCTGTCTTAAAACAACAGTCAGATGCCTATATGAACATAAGTGTAAATGATTGGGACCAAAGTCCACAGTGTGTCCGCATAGTCATTTTGTGCAAAAAATGTATTTAAAAGTTTATCTGAAGCTTATATGAGACTTCAGCAGTCTAAGTTAGTCATATCAAGTGAAAATCTGCCATATTTGCAGTCTTTTTAGCATAAAATCCTGCCTTTGTAACTCCTTGGACAATGTTTCCCTGTTGAGCTGCAGTGGAAGTATAGTAGCTTGACAAAAAGAGGGACTTTGGCATTAAAAAGAGTTCAACTTCAATTAAAAAGGACTGTAATGGTGAAAGATATCTACTTGATTTGACTAATTTGGACAACTGAAGCCCTATATTAGCTTCAGATTAACTTTTACGCATTTAAATTTTTGCACAAGAGGAGAACTGTGGATTTTGGCCCAAATCACTTACATTGTAAGCGCAAGGGATCTTCTAATGGTCAGTATGAACAGGAGGAATGATTACAGCAAGAAAAGCATGTTTCAATGTTCATTTGGACCGTTACTTTAAGATGAACTTGTGAACTCAGCCTTTAATAATAAATAGTCTAACACTATCTATCTATCTATCTATCTATCTATCTATCTATCTTTCTATCTATCTATCTATCTATCTATCTATCTATCTATCTATCTATCTATCTATCTATCTATCTAATGACCACAGACAGGCAGGCAGGGGGCGTTGACAGGCCGCTAGAGAGCAGCCCATGTCCGTACTGAGCTGTGTGCTGGCAGGGGAAAACCGATCGTGGCAGAGCAGAGATGTAGTGTAGCTCGCTGGGACTTCTTGGCCAGCCGTCTGTCACTTTTACCGTGGATCATTTCTCTGACATTACCGCGGAATGGGAACAGCTGGATTTATTTTTTTGCACAACTACATTGCATGAATGTGTCGCGTAATGCGACCGAGAAGAGCTGCCTTCGGGGGGAAATATTTATGGTTCGGGACGGTTTTGTTAGAGTAGCTAGTTGCTAGCGCTGGCTAGCGACTGTTCTGGCTACTTGGATCGCATTTTGCAAGGATGCTACGGTGGATACGACAGCAGCTGGTAAAATTTCTCGAACTACCTTTCTCATAACGCTAGCCCACATTATCTCACAACAGCAGCCACATAAGAAAAGGCTTTCGCTAGCCCACAGAAAGGTGTACGAACTTTAACGGGATAACATTCCGCTAGCTAACGTTGACAATTAGTTAGCTGTTGCCGATGTGTCCAAAACATTGTTGTGTGTGTGTTACTGTGATGACAGCCAGGTGGAGGTTAACGCGTTAGCTACCTTCCCAGCTAACTTATCGTTAATTAACGACATTAAGTAAGTTGATAAATCAACAACAACCCGGGGGTTGAGTTTAAAAATGATTTGTAAGTTGAGATGAAGTTTGTTAGCATTTTAATCACAGCTGAATCGTTTTTTAACTGCAGAAATATAACTGTGTCTTAACTAACGTTAGCTTACTGGCTAACATCGTAACGTTAGTTAAACTTGGCAAAGTTAAACTGCAGTTGAGCTGTGCGAACTCCACTTCACCTGACCTAACGGCTACATCCTAACCACCATACTTTACACAGTTGTTTTTGTTTTTTTTTTATATACAGACTCATTTATGTCAAGAGTTGTCTCAACTCTGCAGCATATAACTTTCACGCTGCCTTTGCATTGGCTCAGGATTGTTTTGATTCACGTCTTATTGAAAATATGTATGTTTTGGCTGAAGTTTTGCGTTAACTGTTTTCGGTTGATTAAATATGCTTTAGAGAGCATCCTGTATTTGCCGTCATCACCTGTTGTTTGTCTACAAACATGGCTGTGTGATGACGCACTGATAGACAGAGGCATCAGTACAGAAAGGTTAAAATGGCAATAATCGTCCAGTGTATCTCAGTTATCCCTTGCAGAAGAGTCTGATTTTAACTAGTGTTGCCAAGTGCAGAGAGTGAGTCAACGGTGCACAGCAGAAGCATTGAGTTTTTAACTATCCATGTGATTGCTGAATTGAAGCGTGATTTCTTTGTTTCAGTCATGTTCAGCAATGACACAACGGTAAAGGCATTTTGTCGTTATTTTTTTATTGTCAAAGTAGAGTTCACAGTTTGGATAAGAACCTGCTCTGACATACAGTAAAATGAAAGAGAGGGTGTGTGAGAGCATGTGTGCAGGGCCTGCCCATATGAATGAACTAATTCATGCTATGAGATAAGTCAGACATCGGTTAAGTCGTTGATGTCACCACAGCCTGGGAGTTTATGAATTGTATGGTGTTTCTGAACACCCATGGGTTGGGTTAGACTTAGCCTCTTGCTCAGCTTCATATTCGCCAGTTTATACAAAATAGTATTTTCTTTGCTTCCAGAGATTCATTTTGGACCTCACTTTTTCAAAGGGCATCATAGTTTGTGTCAATAAAACGGTAGCTCCTAATTTGAGATAGCTTTCTTAATTAGATCCATCCCATATAGCTGACCTGCCTGGCTAATTAAAAGTGTGATTAAAGTGCCTCTTAATTCAAATGGCCTAATGAAAAAGTTTGTTGGGGGCATTTGTGTGACCTTGGTATCAACTGGCAGGTAACACAGTGCCGCTTATTCACTCGCATACTGCTTATCAGTTCACTTCTGGTGACATTGGTCCACTTTAAGAAAGAGAAAGGAGGAGGGTAAGGTGGGGGAGCCTCAACTGGCATGTTAAAATTAATAGGGATGGACAGGTGCAGTGTGACAGGCTTTTAATGTCAGTCCTCTTCCATCACCAGTACTGATATCATGCTAGTCATGTGCATTTACATCACAAAAGACTAATCACAGGACATGCTGCAGTACCAACTAGGAAAACCCTTTTACATCTTGTCCTGCAAGTACGACATGGACATTTTATGTATGCTCCAGTATTTCTATTGGGAATCACAGACTGCAGTGTATACATTCTTGCTGACAACTCCAAAGTATATCATATGTTTTTATATTGATTTTCTGCCTTCCATGCAGCCATTGGCCCTCGTCCATATGGTATGAAAGTCAGCTTGCATGTTCAGGACATCTGGGACTTGAGATGTGGTTGCTGAATAGCAGCTGTTTTAATGCAAGAAAATACCAAGTTCACGCTGCCCTTTTCATAACGTTCATGGTATTATTGTCATTATTATTATTGTCTGTGTTTTGAGTTTAATTTCCCGAAGGCATACATAGCAAATGTAAAACTTATCTGCAGTAAAAAATTGATATGGGTGATGTGGGGTTTTTGGAAATTGCTTGAATGCACTAAGAGAGAAGAGTTTTCATAGTCATTGCCTGCAACTGTATAACCAAGCAATGATAATGAATATGTAATTTAAAAATAGAGGTTATTAAATGCTTACTTTGATGCATTACTTGTATCTCAAGTAGGATTCAGTCTCTGCAAGCTGACCAGAAACCCACAGCTGCCTGGAGGAAAGCAAATCAGTACAAAATCCTCTGGTACTCTTAGGTAGAGAAGATGTTGTTAATGAATTACCGCTGCTGTAGTACTTAAAGGCATTATGTGTTCATGATGAAAGAAGGGGGAGATAAAGAGTGTTCTGTGAATGAATGGTGTCTGTTATTAATAACGGTATAAATGGTACACATCTCGCCTGCTCAACCAACACCATGTCTTACACTTTTACAGTCTCATTCAGAATCGCTGTCAGACATTGCTGCAGCAACCCTACTAATCCACTACAATAAAGTAGTAAAATGTAAATAACCAGCCTATCCCACCCTTAATAAAATAGTCACCTGTAGCTCTGCTACCGGATATTCATTTTATGACACATGTTGTCAGATATGTATTTGACACGCCTGTGGTCATGTTAGTATTGCTGTTGTCATCAGTTGTACTGCCAAAAACAGCACCCTCAGCATCTGACTAGAGAATAGTTTATTGCTCTCTCTCTCTCCCTCTCTTTGTGTTGCAGTCTTTCTGTCTTTACTGCTTACTCTTTATGCTGCTCCTCCATTCCTTCCATCTCTGATTAGTTCATCCCATTTTATTAAATGCCTCTCAGTCTGTAATGCGACTCAGTGGGTTACCTTGGTTGTGATGCATTAGTCTATTGCCAAGCCATTGTTGAAGGCAATGATTCCCCCAAGGTACTGTGGGACTTGTAGGCTTTTTGCAGGGAGTAATTACCTGTCGGCCTACAGATTGATGTGCTAAGAGAGTGTGGGGACAAAATGAAAAGTCTGATTTCAGTGGTGCCGAGTGTTTACAAGAAAGCCACATTGTCAGTAGGGCTGAACAATTCATTGAAATTTTTATCAAAATCACAATATGACGTCCTGCAGTTTTCAAATCGCGGCGCGTGCATGTTAGTGCATGCGAGTCCCTCCGGGTCCAAGATGGCGGCCACGTCACAAACTTTCTCAAATTACAGCCAAACAGTACACTGAAATATGTTTCTGAAAACATTTGAGGCAAGGAATAGGCAATGCAGTAACAGAATTTCAATCCATATTTGATCAGCACTGCCCCCAACTTTACTGAGTAAAGAACACGCACGTTTGTTTTGGTCTGAGATGTTGGTGTTATAGTGCGACATCTAGTGACAGAATATTGTGTATTGCAACTTTAAGAAAACATCTTTGTTTGGTAAAGATCACTGTAAAAATCACACCATAATCATTTTAAAATGTTTTTCGATGAAAATGAGAACAATGACGTAAAAATGATCATTCCCTCTAATACTGCTAATCATATCGCAGTTGAAATATTAGTCAAAGTAATCACAGTTAGATATTTTTTCAAAATTGTTCAGCCCTAATTGTCAGTATTATTTATTTTTATTTCCATTGCTATACATGAGAAGAAATATGGCCTGTTATTTTCTTTCAGGTTATGGACGACGTGGACACTCCAACTCTACATTAAAAATTCGTAACATTTCCTGATATTCACTATCAGCCTCTTTGCACAATCTTAATGTTCCATCTTCCGCTCTTTATAGCCATTTCCTCTTTTGTGATTGGTATAAATATAATAAGAGAAATCAAAAATGAAAAATGGCTTCT
The DNA here is from genome assembly GCF_963924715.1 of Thunnus thynnus. Classification (NCBI taxonomy): domain Eukaryota; kingdom Metazoa; phylum Chordata; class Actinopteri; order Scombriformes; family Scombridae; genus Thunnus; species Thunnus thynnus. Next base: position 7,664,786 of record NC_089524.1, on the reverse strand, counting down.
AGTCGAAGGTTAAGTGGCCTTAATGTGTGCCTCTCTTTCCTGCTTGTCAGCCAAGTATGACATCAGCGATATGCAGTTTTCAGACTTTTCTGTTCAATCTTTTATATCCAACAGGTGGTCTCAAATAATTGAATCAGGTTAGGTCCTTGGCTCTTTATCACCGCTGGTCCTTGAACATAATAAGCTGTTCAAGAATATCTGAATGTTAAAAAAGTCATAAATCACGCCTATCACATGAACGCTACGTGTGTGTTACCTACCAAGCAAACATTAAAGTCACAGCATGCTTTACTTTTGAGATTGTAATCAAAAGTTGTTTTAATATTTGGACGTGTTGGTTGCTGCAGATATGTACACAGTAGGAGATCTGGCTCAAGGGACTGACTCCTGGTCTCCTGTAAGTACAGTATAATGAGTGATGTATTTATCAGTCTTGTGTAAGGTTTAGTGATAAGATGCAAGCGTTGGGAATCTCAATCCATTGCCTGTTGGTATGTGGGTTTTTGTTTTTTCACAATTTTTAAAGTTATTTATTTCGTTTTTTTAAAACTTTTTTTCTCTCCATCCTTTACCCCCTTCACCAGTAACAAAATAGTTTTACGAGTCGTTTTGTATTTGTCTCGGTATAAGAAGTTATATGCTGCCTGAAGAGGACCACAAACAGTGCCAGTTGATACTATACGGACCATAGCACAGAGACAATAAATGGTCCTTACTTTTTATCTGTTTTAAAAATAAATAGATAAATAAAGAACCATGGCATTACTCACCTTAATGGAAAGTGACATTTAACACTTCAGATAATGCTGCACAGTTCTATGATTATTTAATGTCTTTCATGGAATTTGATTATTGGTGTTTTTGTGACAGAAAGATTGATGTCAGTTGTACATAGTGTTGTATATAGTGTTTCTGGATTGTTAAGTGTGTGTAACTATTCAAAGCACTCTTGATTGAACAACAGGACACTGCGTGACATTTACCTTAATCTTATCCCATTAGAGTATTTGCCGGCCTGTGGCAGTCGTACAGCACTAGGAGTCAGGGTCATCGGTGACCAGACTGTCTAAACAAATATATTCAAGATGAGGTTTCAAAATAAATACATAAAAAAGTTTATTGATTTAATTCTAGTGCAAAATGATGCTAATTCTTGGTTAGCTCAGTGTTTTAGAGGCTCTACACGTGTATTAAATGTGTCAGAAGCACTGACAGCTTTTATGCTCAACAAAAATGATGCAAACTAAATGCACATGTTTATTTACTGTTCACTGTTCTTGTCAGATAACATCTTTGCCGCCTGGTATCCACGGACTGTTAGCTGGTTGGTAACTGATTGTTGAGAGTCACTGTTCTACTGGATATACTAGTTTTATCCTTCATTAGTAGTTTTCTTGTTGGCTCAACAAGATGGACCAGTAAACGGTTCGGTCTTCACAGTGTGAGCAAGTGTCTCTATACAAACATAACCACGGATTAGAACTGCAACAATGACTATCACAGACTTTTACAGAAGCATTGGGTGAGGTTCCTCCATTAATTTCACAAGGCTTTCACAGCTTTGTCACAATAACACTAAGCCGTTTTTGTATGTATTCACTCAGCATTTAAGCAAGCTTAGTCTACTGTGTGCAAAGATATCAATGATTAAGCAATTTAACTGGTAGCTGTTGCTGATTGATGTAGTGAGAGCTAGAATCTCTAAATCCTTCCGACTGTCTGAAAAACTAGGCGGAGAAATGTTCTTCTTCAGCAACCACCATCAAGGTTTGTTGGGAGTAATCACATAAAAGTGCATTAAGTAAGATGTTTACAGTCCTTAAGTACAAAATTACCATAATCTATCTGCAGAGATGTAATAGCTCATTGGTCAATGCCAGTGTCTCAACAATTACTTCGCTGGATAGGGGGGTTTTTCTGGCTTACAAATTCACTTCTTGTCCGGTCAGTGTCTACAGTTGCTGGTTCATATTGGTTAATTTAAAAGCCTGAATTGCTTAATGTCTGTAACTGCCTCATGGGACCAGCTCAGAAGCCAGTGTTTTAAAACAGTGGTAGCATTGTGCAGGTTCCTGTTTCCTAGAGCTGGTTGTATAGAGCAACACTAAGGTATAAATACAGCACAGTGCTGTATGTGCAAGTGTGTGATTGTGATGCAAGAAATTGCTTTAAAAGAAACACCATTGCATGTATGATGGTAGGACTGCAAGACAGCTTTTATTTGTTCTGAATACATAGAATCAGCGCATTTAGGCGTTAAAGGTAAACTATGGAGGATTTGTCAGTTGGTGTTTGTGAACACACAGCATTCAAAGTTGGCCCCTCCTCCCCAGGTCAACGAGCATGTGCAAGAGACACAGCAGCGGTGGTTTAGCGAGCTAGAGAGCGAATGAAGAGACCGAGCGGCGCTGGCGAAAACAAAGCTGTGAATCAGATAAATAAAACATTATTTTCTCATCGTTTCACGGCAGTTACCCTCTAAAGCACAAATAAACACGCCCACATCCCCGCACAGCCCTGTGGGAAGGTGCCACATTGCCAGATTGTGTGCGAAGGCAGAGCTTCATCTTGTCCGCTCTGTGTGTGTGTAACTCAGCCACACCCTCAGTCAAGCAGACACACGCAGACCTGCAGCTCTTTATACATCCATGACACAGAGACAGAGAGCAGAGCGGAGCAGAGCGGAGCAGAGCGGAGCAGAGGAGAGAGACGGAGAAAGCGATGTAACATGGTCGCTACGCTACGAGTCCCGCCCTCACACCCTGTGTTCTGTTATTGGCTGTGGGCTACACACCTGCTGCCCACAGGTTGACGCCCAGAAGCATCCCGAACACAGCAAGATAATAGGAAAATAAGAACATACAGGCAGAGGGCAGAGTCTCTGTATATAAGTACGCCACCACACACTTCTAATGGGTCATAAGTGATGATTGAGGGGTATTACTTTTGTATGAGTCTATACATTGTTTTGTTTTTTTTAGGAAAATCCTGCATAGTATACCTTTAAGTATGTTATCTACACTGATACTGTTTGGGTAAAGACATAATTGTTTTTTTTAGGCTGCACCAAATACCAAATATAGATAGTTGCATATCATGAATTTACAGTGAGAATGTTAGAGGTTAGAAGTTGGTCTAGAAATAGTCACTAAAATGAATCTAATGCAAAGAGACAAACGAAAAATGTCACATGGACAGTCTCTAAAAAGTGAAGCAAAGTGAAAGACAAAGGATCAGCTGTAATGGAAAATCCTGAACTTTATATTTTCATTCATAAAAGTGAATCATTGTCTGATTTTATGCCAGATAATCACCAAAAGGGTGCAGTTTGAGCAAAGTTTGACTTGGGTTAAAAAAAAAAGTATACATGGTGACAAAGTTGTATCAGTTTGTAAAAATTGCAATAGGTTAAAAAAATGTCATTATTCAGTCTAAGTGTAGGTGCGGTGTATTTAGGCGGAGAGCATGAGGCGGTGTAACAGAAAGACAGTAATTGCTCCCATGTGTCCTACACAGAGTTGAATCTGTGTGGAGAGTGAGTGACGTGGCCAGGATGCATTCCTCTGTGTTTGTGTATGGGCGTGTGTGTGTGTGTGTGTGTGTGTGTGTGTGTGTGTGTGTGTGTCAGACCTACGTCATATAACGTTTGCAAGTGACTGTAAGCATTCGTTTTAACCTTCCTAGTAGAGCAGTTGGGTGGGGTGTGACACAGAGAACACTTCCAGGAAAAAAATGTTAGAACTATGAAAGAAATCATAGAGATTTATATGAAAGAAATGTATTTTAACTCATGAAAAGTGCTTCTCTTTGTTTTGGTCTCCAGATGAATGTATGAAAATGACTAACTTTAGCTGATACTATTTACAATATGGCTAATATTAAGCAATGCTTATTACATTTAGAAATGTGGTTTAACCGTGCCGATATAACACCACCTGACTGCCATTTCAATTTACAACACATGTCAAGTGTTTGCATAAAATTCACAGCTGTCATGGTTCCTCTAAATGTCACATGATTTACGTGGTTAAGGGCAAGAGAGTATGACAAGGCTGGTGACTAAACTGTGATGAACATGATGTTGATGTGTGCCAGATATTCTGATCTATACTTAAGTGTAGATTATTTGTCATACTTTGACCCCTTTTTTTTTTATTGTAGACGTCTTGCATGTTTTGGAGTAGGGCTTCTGTATTCTTAGCCTATATCTTGCTTTATTTATCATGCTGCTGCAAACATGCTTTAACCAGCTACATATCAAATCCTGGCAGGTTACTCAGAAATTTGCCTTTGAGTGGAAACATGCAGGAACATACAGTAATGGTAGTAATCGTAGTAGTAGAGTAAGAACTGTTTACTATGTTCTCCCACATGCACTGTAACTATATGCCTTCATCTGTGTTTTCATGATGTAATACTGGTGTAGTGTCCTGTATTATTTCTCTTTCTGTTTGTCACTGTTGGACCCCTCGAGTCCCAAACTAGCCTCTACACTCAACAAAATAATGACCCATAGAGAAATGACTTTACACCCCCAACTATACTATAACTGAAACCATATTGAATAGGAGCACAGAATGTTTCCCCAGGTGGATTTTAGCGTGGTGTAGAGTGTCAGGGAGTTAGTCGAACTTCTCTCCGACGCCAACTACATAAAATGATTTGGCTTCAGAATATTGTGGTAATGTTACATCCCCTCAGTAGCCAACTCTTCATTTCATTTGATTGCCTATAATTCTGATTTACTCTGAGAGCTTAATATATGGTTATTTCAAATGTGAGTAATCTTGTGTTTTTAACTAAATTGAACTCCATATATTTTGAATAGTTTGTTTTGTCTTCTGACAGTGACCAGGTGTGTCTGTGTTATGTGTTATTTATGATAATTAGGATATGAATATTTCTGCTATTACTATGACTGAATAACTGTGATAGTTGTCTTTATAACTTCACTATGTTGTGCATTTTTCCGTCACACCGCTGTACATTAAAGGAAGTCAAAATCTTTCAGCCAGTTAACCTTTATCAACACTACTGCACATTACTGTGCAGTAGCGCTGCCCCACTTATTGAAATAATTTAGATGAATTAACTTGCACAGAAAAAAAAAAGTGTGATGTCTGCGAGCTATAAGGGATGTTCTAAGAGTTGTTATGTAAGTAACCTGCTGTCTCTCTTTTCCTTTCTTTCCCTTCTTTTCCCCCACTTTTGCCTTTTGTCCCCATTTTTCTGCCCCACTTTCTCCATCACTTCACATCCTCCCTGTTTCTCATATATCCTCCCTTTCTACAGGGCTTTGACCCCCCACATCAGAGCGAGACCAGGACGATTTATGTAGCAAACCGTTTCCCCCAGCATGGCCACTACGTACCACCACGCTTTGCTGACAACAGAATCATCTCATCCAAGGTACCAAATGTTGTTTAAGCCACTACTGGAATTGTATCCCCTGATATCTTTTCCTCATGGTGTTTTAACTGCAAGATTTGATGTGAGTCATCCAGATATCACAATTTACTATACTTGATATAAATATATCAGTTATGGAGAGGTGCCAACTATATAAGATGAGATAAAAGTTATGTCCTTGTGTCTTAACATTGCAACCATGGCTGAAAAAAAGTGTATAGAAACTCATTAACTGATTACTGGCACCAGTGTGACTAATTCTACAAAGTTAGTCTGGAGCTGTGTTGCAGCGGGAAAGATATACGGAAGGTGATGCACGGTCTGTTGATAACAAGATCACCTCAGTCGAAAATCATTTACCTTGGTGAGTGGATTAGTAGGCTGGTTGGTAGATTGACTGCACAAAAGGATGATGTAATCTCAAGAGGCTGCTGTCTGCCACTGACTGAGACGACTGTCAATAATTAGGCAGTTGTTGATGAAATGACAGTCGGGTTGAATCACCTGGCTTAGTATTAGATTGATTTCAAGTCATGCTGGTGTTAGAGACAGAACCGCTCATATAAAAACAAGGTTTTTCTTGACGGAGCTGTGCGCTAATTTGATGACTTTTACCTTTAATGAGGTAAAAGCAGATTGTTTTAGCTCCAGAAAACTGCATCAGTGCAGCCACATTTTTTTTATTTCCATCAGCTTTTCTGTCTAGATCACCCTGCACAGGAAGTGATGAATTGAAATTTTAGAGTGAAAGAAAAAAACACTAGTAAACAACAGCGAATAAGCAGTTTGTCAAGAGAACGCTGTACTCACCACTGCAGGGTGAACATTTTCACCATTTATCAGAAGACTTTTATGTTTCAATCACAATTTACTGATGCCGAGCTACATGCAGTTGTTTAATCTCAAGTTATCATTGTTTGATGTTTGCAAAAACAGCTTAGAGTATTTATTTGTGCCTTATTTTCTTCTGCCATGCAATGATAAGTTTTATATTCTTATATTTTATATGTATTATATTTGATTCATTTAACTTTGTCGGTTTCTCTTTCAGTACACAATTTGGAATTTCGTCCCTAAGAATCTGTTCGAGCAGTTCAGGAGAATAGCCAACTTCTATTTTCTCATTATCTTCCTTGTACAGGTAATAAAACACACACACACACACACACACACACACACACACACACACAGGATACACACATCACAGGTACATGCCCTCCTCAGTCAGATGGGGACGCGTCAAGCATGACCTCAGTTCCTCCTGCTCTAGACACAAATATGTGTGTTTCTGTTTGTGCAGGAGTGAGTGACTCATCAACTTCTAGAGACTAGTAGAGCGACAGGTCTGCCTGAGTATTAAAACATTACACCCACACATTAAGAAATACGTGTGTCTTTACAGCCAGCCCTAAGCGTCAGGCCTTCACTACGCATCAGTCAGCCCCGTACCGAAGTAGAATTTGGCTTTCAAATTTTCTGGCGTCTCCTGATTTATTTGGGCTTGTGAAGTGAAGCCAAAGCAATCGACTTGACTCTGTCTAAAAAGGCTATGTTTTCACCCACTCATCTTGTCAGTGAAGCTGAAGTCAGCTTAGTCTCAAATCACTGAGAGAGGGGTCTCTTTTCATCTCGACATTGCGGACATGATGTTTTCCTAAAAGGCCAATTTGACCATTTTTAAAAGATGGATTCTGAGATACCTGCGGTGAACAGCTGTTCCCCCCATCCAATCAAGTAAAGACATTTCTCAGTCTTGTTATAGTTTATGTAAATTCTTATCTGAGCCTGGTGGATACAGGGTTTTTAAGGCTAATGCGGATTTTGATACATGAGGCTTTGAAAAAATGTGATAATGATACATTGGCTGCTATTCGTTTTTTTAACAGAAACACATAAATTAACAAATACATTCAGAGGTTTTACCAAGATATGTACTGAGCAGGACATCATGCAAATGAAAAACGAAACTCTTAACGGCAACTTCAACAGTAAACCTCACTGGAATTATTATTACCATCATTGTCGTTAATGATACAAATGATGCAAATTCTACAGCAGGTATTGAGCTAAATGAATTTCTGACAACAGCCTGTCACCAATGAGTTTTTACAAGTACTTCTTTATTTTTTATCTATGTGATGAAAGCTACAGGAAAGCATTACCCAACCGCTGTTTATATCAAGAGATTGAAGTTGTTTTTTTTTTTTTTAAAAAAAAAAAAAAACACGCTGTCTTAATTGATGCAGTAAACTGATACAGTGACCGAGAGTCAACGCCACCGCAGAAACAAGACGATAAGGGTGGAGTGAGGCTCGAATTCTTACGCAAGAGTTTAATGTTTGTTGTTACTGTTTGTCAAAATGTACAAATATATCTTTAGTGTGTCTGGTTTAACGGTACACAAAGTTTCAGTTCAGATGAAGTGTAAAATATTTGCAAAGTCAATTTAAACAACATGTTTACTGGCTAGGAGGTATATTCTTCCTTTGCCTTTGCTGCATTTTGCAAATTAACACCACCTGTAGATCTATACTATCACCTCTCCAATAAAGATTCAAATGTTCCTCCAAAAAGTTTCCATACAAATGAATGATTCAAGAGTAGAATAGTTCTTAAATTGAAAGTGAAACTGAGAGTTTTTGAATGAGGGGGAAAAGCTGAGACATGTCTGGATCAATAAATGCTGTTTGAAGATTTTAACATCCATTTGCATCGTGCATGTGTGTGTGTGTGCGTGTGCAAAGTTGTGAACTGAAGTTAGTTCAAGGGAAGTTATAGGTGTTTCCTGTTTGACACATCAGCCACTACTTCTCTTTGTTGTCTCTCTGGTGTGTGTGTGTGTGTGTGTGTGTGATCTTACACAGAAACACACCCGTTCTAACCAAGTTGCTCTTAAATGCCCCCATTTTTTTTTCTCTGCACTTAAGTTTTGCTGACATCCGTGCTTCCCCTCCTCTGTATTTGTCTTTCCAGTTAATGATAGACACCCCGACATCCCCCGTCACCAGCGGTCTTCCTCTCTTCTTTGTGATCACAGTAACTGCCATAAAACAGGTGAGAACACAAGCACATAACTTCCTCCTCATGGGCACAAAAATGAAATGGGGAACTAAGATACATACAGTGTGACCTGGATAGATGAATTGTTGTCAACTAACTTGCAATATCCAGCTTGTTTCCTCATTGTTCTGGTTTATTTAGTTGAATTCATCGCTGGGTAAAAAAAACTGGAACCATTCCTGTAAATTTCAACAATCAGTCTTAAGGTTGAACATATGAAAATCAATCATATATTCATCATGATTTATTCTCCAGTTAGTGACATTGACATGACTTTGCATTTACATAAATGTGTGTCTGGAATCACTTGAGAATCTGTCAATCACTTCAGCTGATCAGCTGTCGGTTATGCCTGCAGTTCATCAGCAATTAGTGCCGATCAATAATGGTATATTTCATTAAAGTTAACCAGCTGTCAGATGTTTTGTTTGATTGGTTATTAATGGAATTGTCTCGCAGGGCTACGAGGATTGGCTGAGACACAAGGCTGACAACGAGGTGAACGGGGCTCCAGTGTTTGTGGTCCGCAGTGGAAGTCTGGTTCAGACAAGATCCAAGAACATCAGGGTAAGACGGCAACAGCCTAAAGACATTTCATGATACCTGTTAGTCCAGCTCAAAGGTTTTCTGTCCCATCAAGAGCAGGATAATATCTCATTTCAGTGAAGAAGCGTTATGAACCTTTACCCCATAATATCTAAAAATAGCTTTTCACAGCTCATAGCCACCAGCCACAACTAGCTATAGCCTGGCTGTTAAATTCTTACTGCTGCTGGTTTCTGTAGAACTGGAATGTACAGAATGATACTGTAAGATAACATATAAAAGCAACATTTCATATTTATAAATTGCAAGAAACTGAGACATTCATAGTGTTCAACACTGATGCAATAATATAGATGTTATGTAATGTTCAAATTCTTTGATTTGTTGATTGGTGCTGCAGTTGTTTCACAGACTTTATTGCTTATGTAGTTGTCCCGTTGTGGCAGTTTTGTGATAATTAGGCCGTATTCAGACCAAATCAGGTGATAACGCCAGTCCTCCCATTCATGTGAATGGGGGTAGTGTGTTTGGGCTGTGGGGGTTTTGGCCTGCGGCGGGAAAGTTGATCCAGAGTCAACTTTTGGAGAAAGGCAACGTGTTGTCACTGTCACTGAAGGCTGCAATGGCCAATCGGAGATTAAACTGATCAGAGCTGTGAAACTCTGCCATGAGGGACAACAAAGACATTACTAGGAGAAGGGGAGGACATTTCTCTTTGTTTGATAACGTTAAAAGTAAAGTTCGAGTTTGCTGACAGCTTCCCAACTCATTTAAAAAAAAATGAGAGAAAAGAGTGAGAGAGAGAGAGAGAGAGAGCAGCTGTGGTCGAGTGAGTTAAAGAGTGAAGGAAGAGAGGAAGTGCTGGTAGCGAGAAAGAGGGTGATTCAAATCAATAAAACATTATGTTCGGATTGTTTCACAGCGGTTATGTTCTAGAGCACAAACAGCCCCCACACACTTCCACTCAACCCCGTGGTGGTGCGCCACAACACCTGATTTGGTCTCAATACAGCCTCATAGGTTTGTCTGATAGGTTTTATCAGATAGCATTAAAACCTGCATGTTTGTTGCTGCAGCCTGCCCCTGTTTAAAATTTGAAGTTAACTGAATTAACAAAAAATTGAATAACAGATTTGTCAGTGTATTGTTCATTAATCAAGCAAAAATGACAAACATTTGCTTCTCAAATATGAGGATTTGCTCTTTTCCTTTCTTTTATATTATAGTAAATTCAATATCTGGGGGATTTAGAATGATCTGATAAAACAAGCAATTTCACAATTTTTGAAAAAGTGATTACTTGATTAATAAAACAAATAATACACAAATGATTTGATACTGAAAACTTTTATTGTAGCCCAGGTTTAAAGAACGTTCTTCTGAATCCCCCTCTTGTACAGAAGTGACCAGTTTTTGAGCTGTTTGCATCCTTCAGCCCTGTTAGTCCAGTCTCGCTGTTCTCTCTCCTCGTATTAATAAGGTGTCTTATTCAGCGCCACTTAAATTTCCTGTGTCTTCAAATATTTAGTCAAACAGTTAACAAACCTCTCAGGCTCGTCAAGCATGCTTGATATCATTTACCCAGTAACAGCCACGAGACACGTCGTCAACAAGAGTGAACTATTTTATTCAATGTAAAGACACATTGCTCAAATTACAAATGCTCAGCATCAGCGGACTTTTAAGAGGTGAATACTGGTAGAGCAAGTCACAGTGTTGAAATAGCAAGCTTGTCACCCACCCCTCCTAGGAAGTGTCGGTGATAAGAAAGCACTGATGCTGTGTTATTAGTCAAATAGAGTGCTTTAGAGTGCGTGAAGAGCTGAAATACAAATGTCAAAAGGATTTTCTTGTAGGCAGGCATATTGTCTAGCTGGGGTACTGTTATATGCATTTAAATGTCTGTTCAATGCATTTACAGGTAAAGCATATATCAAATCTTACTTGTGAGAACATTTGTGAGAACAAGGAAAAATGCTGAATATATGAAATGTCTAATAGCTTGTTGATATGCAGCCTTTATCTTCCAACCCAATCAAACTGCACAGTGTAAGTATGAATAAGGTCATTTCCTAAACATGAAGTTGACAATCCAGACAAACTTTCTTTCCAGTTTGTCTCTGTACTAAAGGAACATTACAAAAAAACAAAAATGCCAAAAAGTTTTTATTGGGAACTGAAAACAATCACATCTTGGTGTAAAATACAATACAATGCAAACCACTTAATTAATCCCACTAGGGGCAGTTTGTTTGGAGCAACTCGTTATATATTCAACACAATAACATACAAACAAATAAATAATACAATATAAAGCACACGAAAGGAATATAAAAAAACACCAGGGAGCTGTATGTAGAATAAAAAAATCCTTTAAAAACGAGCTGCTCCTGGGCTGCACAGGTAGCGTGATGTCGGTGTAAAAACAGTATTAACCTGCATGTGTGTGTTTTCCTCGCATGTCTGTCCAGGTGGGGGACATTGTACGTGTGGCTAAAGATGAGACGTTCCCGGTCGACCTGGTGTTGCTGTCGTCAGACCGTGCAGATGGCACCTGTCACATCACCACAGCCAGCCTCGATGGGGAGACTAACCTGAAGGTCGGTCTGCGTGCGTGCGTGTGTGTGTGTGTGCGTGCGTGTGTGTGTGTGTGTGAGTGTGCTGAGTATGAGTAGTAGGTAGTAGTGGTATGAAAAAACGTGTGTGCTATGAGGCGCTGCAACAAGTGGAGATGTGTTTGATAAATGCTAATTTATTTTTCCACTTCAGTCAATTATTTAATAGCAATTACTAACTAGTGTGTTTCCAATAAGCAGCTTCTTAAACTGATTAAACTAAAGTGATTGTAGCAAATAAATAGTTGCAAGCAAACACAATAATGAATGAATTTTCCAGTTAGTGCATTAACGTTAAATGTTATTATTTAATTTGATTGATTGTGATTATGTACATTATGTATCTCACACTTTTCATCACTTTTTCAAAAGAATAGATTTTCCCCTGTTTTTACAAACAGTAGATTTGCCGCTGAACTCATGAATGTTAGAAGGTGTTTGACAGAGAAAGAGACTAGAAGACACGCTGCTACTCCTGGAACATAAGACTAATAAAACTTATCTATGTAAAAAAGCCTCATTGAGACTCATTTATTAGCTGTTAAGTGGAAATAGTTTGCGTATATAGAGAATGAGTCATAAATCGGTCAGAAAATAGACTATTCAGACAGAGCTCTGTGTGTCTGTCACATTACTAACGCCAGCTCCTCTCCTCTCCTCCACACTCCTCCCCCCCTCCCTTCCTGTTTTGCCAGAAGCTAAGTTGCTTAATTGTCTTGCTAACGACATGCTGCTGCTTCTATTACAGTTTATTTATACAGCACGGTGGGTTTTTACTATTGGCCTAGAAATGTGTACGTACAGTCTCTGCACCTGATGTCTTAATAAATCGGTGTCATCTGCAGCTGTTTATATACTGTAGTACTGCAGTAGACATTTGAGCTTTAGATATTGTTACTGTGTACATTTTTCTGTAGGAGTGCCAAATCCAGACTGCCAAAAATATTGTAGCTGCACTATCATTGCTGTGTGTTTTTTTTTTAAAAAAAAAAAAAAGGTCAGAAGATTAGAAAGGTAACAATGGTCGTAAACAGAGTCAACTCTGGCATGCATTCAAAGATGTTTCCCTTGATAGTAGTGAAGGCAACGATGATACCCAGTCAAGACAGCTGATGATATCTTGATGCGTCTCACCGCTGCATTGTGGTTCTTTTCATAGTGATGCAGATTTTGCACTGTTTGCTCATCTATGTCTTACACAGAAGAACTTTCAGTAATTTCCCTGCCTGACGTTCTCCTTCCTTCCTATAGCCTGGTTAACGGATGACATGCAACCTCCTGCCTGGCAGAGAAATGGCAGCTGGCTGAACCAGTTGTATTATAAATAGAGAGCCTTTTGTTCTAACTGTAGATCTGTTTACTATAGATTTGTTTAGGGAGAACCCTGTCTTTTTGTATGGAAATATCTCATTTCTAAACTAAGAGGTGTCTCCCATCGTAAACAACGCCTCCCTTTTTATCTTTTAACTGTATTTGTGTTTTGTGAATGTATGTTTGTAGACCCACTACTCTGTGGCGGAGACATCAGTGTGTCAGTCAGTGTCCCGACTGGAGGCCCTGCAGGCTGTGGTGGAGTGTCAACAACCGGAAGCTGACTTGTACAGGTAATCTGCGCCTGTGTATGTGTGTGTGTGTGTATATACACCCACAGAGTGAGAGCACAAAAAGTGGTTAACATGCAGCATAACAAGGATACTCCCACCTAAACACCATTATTCTGCCCTCATATAGGAATTTTGTTGTGTTTTACTTTTATTTTTGGTTGTTATTTTTAATAGTATAATTGTCAATACCCCTGAAGAACCCCTGGAACTCTTTGGACCTCACTTTAAAAAACCCCTGTGACTTATACAAGCTAGAAATATTCTGCTAGAGATGTCTTCTTAAATGGGTGATGGACTAGATCACCTCTTCAACAACCCTTCCTCCTCTGGTTGGTCCCAGCTGGCTACTTCAAGATCGATCAGTGTATTTTTAGATCAGGCAGTTTGTTTCAATGGCAGTTTTCCTCCCATCCCCCCACTCTCATTTTCTGTCTCTTTCTGTTTACACCACTCAGTGCGTTTACATGCACTTAAGTAACAGGGTTACAGTGGGCTTTCTTCAGGAAGCTTATTTCTTAAATGTAAATGCGGAACCTTGTTTCCGTAATCGGGGTAGGGGCTTTGGGAAACCTGATTACAGGTAGATTTGTCCTGGAGAACGGCGATTTCTTGGCCATGCATATGGGTAACCAGGTTTCTGATTGGCTTTATGCATGTGTGTGACAAAGGCTTCAGACAGCGGGGCAGCTGGATGAAAGGAAAGATTATTTCACATAGTGATTCATCCTTGAGATAACTTCATACACAGTCTGATAAAAATGGAAACTAACACAAAGTAGCTTCTGGAATTTTAAACAAGTTGGTTTCCAAAAAAGTTTGAGGGTAGGGGAGAAATGTTATTATTAGTCTGCTGTATGTGTACATGACTTTACAGTAACCAGGTGATTACTACAGCGCATGTGAACACGTTCTCTTATTACCTGAGTAACCCTTGTTACGTAAGTGCTCATAAACGTACTGTATTTACATGCACTTTAAAGGACTCTCCCCATAATCAAACACAAGTTACGATTATAGTAATTGTTACTCAGCATCCATGTTTACTATCTTGAGTCTAAATTAGAACAGTAACAGTGTGAATCTGACGGGAGGAAGTAAATCACGCCGCTCATGTACGTGAATGTGCTTTCTACAGTAATTAGAATTTTTTTAAACATCACGAAAACAAGAAACCTGGTTTAAACTTAGAATGAAGATTAATCTGGTTAGATTCCTACTGAAGAAACCTGATTATATACACTCAACTTTCTAATGAGGTTATTACATGTGTGCATGTGCATGAAGTCAGTTTCCATTGCTGAAAAGTAGACTTATTTGTATCTGTTATCTTACTACAGAGTCTGTTCTCTTAGTACTCTAGTTGTCTGAATGCTCTCCTCAGGCAGATGTATAAAAATATAAAACACTTAAAATATGCCACCCTTGGTTAAAAATATGTCAGGGGATCTGGGAGAATTCTGATACTGGCCAGTGTCACACTAAAAAAAAAACAAAAAAACAGTGTTTTAACACTTGTTAAAAGATTATTTACAATATTTACAAGACATCAGAAAACTGCACCTACTTTTACCAGCAGTCTTCTCAGCACCACTTCAACACAGAAATCCCCCCAACTCTGCCTGGAGTCCTTTTATATACAGGGTTGTCTCCTCCCATTGGATCATACCAGCTAACTTAAACAGTTAACACTGTAACCACTGTTATCCAGCACACATAATAAAAATATTCACACATATTCAACACATTTATGCCATGTTAAGCATTAATTAAAGAAAATACCATAAACATTTCAGAAAACTCTTAATTAGAACTTCCTCTCACTTGGTTGCCTCACTGTGGCACATAAATAGTGCTTTTAATATATTGCACTAATAAAAGTACAGAAAATAATTCAAGAAAATAAATCAATTTCTCCAACTTAAATGTTTGTGACTTTTATTTGCTAACGGGAACAAAAAATTATAATATATAGCTCAGGATGTTGCTGTATGTGAAATATTAAGTGTGCACCCACTACACTAGGCTTAGTATACTTCCTGGCTACTCTCAGTGTTTCTAGTCACTGCCAACAACAGAGAGTCTGTCACACCAGCTGCAGCAGCCGGGTTATTGAAGTGCGTGTAAAGGGCTTTCTCGGATTTCCTGCCTTTGCCTTATGTCTTCCAGTAGCCCGGTTTTCTGCATGAATGCATAAACCTTGTTGACTGTCTCTATCACTCCAATGCCTCTGATGTTTTACAGGTTTGTGGGTCGGATTACAGTGACTCAGCAAGGAGAGGAGATAGTCAGGTGAGACCAGCTTTACCCAGCCGTAATGGCTAATTGTAAAGCGTTGAACATGAAAGCATGTCATATGTGAATTTAGTTGTTCATGCACTTTGCAAGTTTTTAGCAGAGCATCAAGTGTTTTATCCCTATTTTAAAACATTTTAAAAAACTATTTTTAAATCACCAAACACTGATTCTGAAGAGAATAAGTTGTTTTTGACTGTTTTAGTTTGGATCGAACCTTGCAGCAACATCCATCTTTACTATGTATTTATGTTGTGTGTGTTTGCTTTTATGTCAGACCGCTGGGTCCAGAAAACTTGCTTCTGAGAGGAGCCAGGTTGAAAAATACCAAAGAGATTTTCGGTGAGTCAATACAGTCAGACTCAAAAGAAATAGTCCTGCAAACCAAACATCCACAAGAGAGGGGAAGCATCCAGGGGGTAAATGATTGCTTAGAGAAAGAAAGATGAAAGATAGCTGCTAAAAAGAGTCACATTGCACCTGTGACACAAACAAGCCGAGTTCAATGGATGTTATGGGCTGTACAAGCTACTCATCATCACATCGCTGAGGTCTGAAAACCAAAGATTGAGCAAAGATTGAATTTCATCTGCAGGTTTTATAGCTTACAGGAAATGTCCTGATGTTTGATTCATGTATAGACTGGTGTAAGTGGTTGGCGTGTAGATCTACCATGGACACATGGATGGATTTGTTGTCTAAATTCTTATGACTTCATGCATAAGTTTACCAGTAAGGTAATGTGCTAATCCTCCACAAGCCTCGTGTAATACTTAAACCAGTTGTGCTGTTGCAGGTGTGGCGGTTTACACAGGGATGGAGTCCAAGATGGCCCTCAACTATAAGTGCAAGTCCCAGAAACGCTCTGCAGTAGAGAAGTGAGCATTTTCTGTTGCCAGTGAAAATATGCAAAATATGTTGCTTTTAAGATACGCTTTTAATATACATTCTCTTCTAAAGGTCCATGAACACCTTCCTAATCATCTACCTGGTCATCTTGCTGTTCGAGGCCATCCTCAGCACCATCCTGAAGTATGCCTGGCAGGCTGAGGAAAAATGGGACGAACCTTTCTACAACCAAAAGACTGAACAAGAGAGAAACAGCAGTCCGGTTAGTCCGCTTCATGTCTAGCCTCAAAAGAATGCATTCTTACTGGTTTGCTTTTGTACGTAATGCAGGCTGTCAGTCCTGCAGATAAGACGAGGCGAGATTTTAGCCAACATTCCACTTCTGTCTTTCTTTTTTACCTTTATGCAACATGAACTTCCTTCCACTTTCATATCCTCTCCGAAGAATAATGGCCTTTTTCCTCTCTACTTGGGATATAAATTAATGGAGAGAGTTAATGAAGATGTAAAGATGAGGTCATGCTTGAATCCATATCTACACACATAGTCCTAGAAGGGTACAGGTAGGGCGCTTTTAGCGTCTCTTTTGTGACAAGGCATAAGAGAGGAAGTGCCTTTTATTGGGCCAGTCTGCCGGCCTATCAACCTACCTGCCAACACTAATCAGTCAGAGAGAACAGCACCCTCCATGTATTGAGACAGAGAGGAAGAAAAATTGGAATTGTACACTAGCTGCTCTTCTCCCTCGAGACAGAGAGAGGAATACCTGCAACAGATGAATGGGTTTATTTTTCGATTTAGAATAACAGGTGCTCCAGAAAAAAAAACCCCTGGCATCGCTACAGTGTGTTACTTCGACCAATGATTGCATGTCTCCACATCCCAGCTCATGTCACGCTCCCTCCTGTGTCCTGGTCATCTATCATCCCTTTAATAGTCTGAAAACGTTCTAAATTTAAGGCCTAAAAGTCCAAAAAAGATACCCACTTTAAATTCGTACCTATCATAACAGGTCTTTTGTTATAGGTTTGTTGTGTTGTATATGCTAATGTCACTAGCTTTATTTCTTGATTGTGTTTATTCAATTTAGCAAAGCTCAATTCTAGGTCAAAATGGTCGTAAATTTGGCCCTTGTAAAAGCTGCGTCTCAGTCTGTGGTCCTCTCTCCCTCTCCTTTCCTGTCACAGAAACTAATTAACTGCTTAATGGGAATGAATTACCCTGTCTACTCGGATTTAAAACAATGTGTGCTTGAAGCATCAGTATTTGGTGCGTGGCTTCGATTTGTATTAGGCAAATGTCTTGACAGGCAACCTTGTCAGTCTTTTTTCCTATTTTTTTTTTTCTAAACTATACAGTGTGACCAAAATATTGTCATTAGTGAAAAAACTGATGAAAAGATGGAAAATAAAAACACTTTTTCAAACAAAAAATGTCATTTTACAAACATTGGACATGCCATTTCTTCAAATTCAGGCGCATACAATTGTTGTTTTATCTTCACATTGCTAAGTGCCTTTTTAAATTTCAGAAATGGACAGACACTAAATAACAAAAATAAAGATTTTCAGAACCCATTCTGATGAAAACTGGCCTTAATTCATGTAATTCATGAAATTATGAAATATTTCTACTTTTACATATATTCAGGCATTTCTACTTCTGTGCAGACTTACTTTTCTTGCCTTGTACCCATCATCATCTCCCCAGTTGTTTTTCTCTTTCCCTCACTCTCCATCTGTCTTTTTGTTCTCCCTCCAGCTTTTGCACTGTTCGCATTCGTTACCCTGAAGAAGTTCAAATTGGTTTGTCCTCATCGTATTACCTTCCTCTTGTCCTTCATTCTAATGAAATTCGCTCTGATCTACCTCCTACAGATCTTGAAGTTCATCTCAGACTTCTTGGCATTTATGGTCCTCTATAACTTCATCATCCCCATCTCGCTCTATGTCACCGTGGAGATGCAGAAGTTCCTGGGCTCCTTTTTCATTGGCTGGGATTTGGACCTTTACCACGAAGAGAGTGACCAGAAAGCTCAGGTCAACACTTCTGACCTTAATGAGGAGCTGGGGCAGGTATGGAATAGAAGTGCAGCGTACATATTCAACACATAAAATGTTATCATAGTATTACTACTAGTAATACACAATGTATGTGAGCCTGTGTGTGCTCCTCTCTCCTAGGTGGAGTATGTGTTTACTGATAAGACGGGTACGCTGACGGAAAACGAGATGCAGTTCCGCGAGTGTTCAATCAACGGAATCAAGTACCGTGAAGTTAACGGTAAACTTGTACCAGAGGGACCGACCGACAATTCACCTGATGGTTCCACACCTCACCTGGTAACTGGCATATAAAATAGATATCTAAATGTAAAAATTATGAAAAAATATTTGTACTTGTTACCTTTTTCACCTCTCATTCTTCCCTCTTGTCTCTTCTCCATCCAGACTGGTGAGGAATTGTTATTTCTCAAGGCGGTATCATTGTGTCACACGGTTCAGATCAGCTACGATCAGCCAGACTGCCTGGTCGGAGGAGGAGACCCGTTCTCCCACGCTAACGGTTTCTCTTCCAACCACATGGAATACTACGCCTCTTCACCGGATGAGAAAGCTTTGGTAGAGGCAGCAAAGAGGTAAGGTTTAAGGAATGAATATCAGGTCATATTTAAGAACTGAAAAAAAAAGGCTTCAAGAGGTAGAAACTTAATGTTTGAAAGCTTGAAATCTAATAAAAAAGGTTTTGCAAGAGTGAAACTAAGTTTTGAAGGCTAGTATAATGTTTTGATAGGCTGAAAAAGTGAGTTTTCATTCTTCACAACTGCAGCACATATTCAGAGTTTCGTATTTGTCGGTGTACTCCCGGTGTAATAGTTTGAAACCTCGTAAATGGTGATCTTAAAACTGGTGTGCATATGTTGGGGAAAAAGGTTTGGAAACATTGAAACTTGAGTTTTGAAAGGGCGAATCTTTATTTTGAAACTTTTAGGGATGTACGTTCGCGCTGGTATTGCAGGCTGTTCTTTCAGAGCTGAGTTTACAACACCTGCTTTTCAGAGATTTGCCCACACAGTCGCGAGAATGCGAGTCACGTGATCTCTGGCAGCGTTGTCTCGCATCTCCGGTCTGAAACTCAGTCTGAGAAACAAAAAAAAGCTAGGATCCTGGAGGCAGTGGCATCGCTGTGCAGAATATGTCTCTAAAGGGGTAAAGTTGTTGCCAGACTCTCCTCCAGTTTGAACAGAGGTAGCTAAAGAATCTGATTCTGAAAAGCTGTCCAGTCGAACAAAAAAACATCGGAGAATAAAAGATCCACAAGGCTGTGAAGAAAATTATGAAGAGATGCGGGTGTCTGAGTTTTCAATAGATCGCTCAGGAGCACACCTCTAAAATGTCAGATAGCATTTGAAAACTTTAAGGATCCGTGGCGCATGAAGAGATCCTGGCTTCATGCACCATGTAGTTTTCAAACCATCAAATTTAATTTCGTCAAGCTCCAAAGGTTTGCACTCATGACCCAGTGCCTCCATGCTCCATTGAGCCACAGATAGTGTAACTGTTGATATAAACTGAAAGGACAGACAGTTGGAACTCTAACTTCAGTAATGGCTGTTAAATAAAACACAAAGTTAATGTTCAAGCGTCAACGTAAAACTTCAACCATCATTGTACAGTGAGTAGAATAAAGTAGCATATCAGACACCTCTGGTCTGATGACATAAACATGTAGTAGGGATTAGGAAGATGAGTAACTGTGTGAAATAAATGAATGATTGAATGGCCTTAGAGAGCACCGTAGCTAAAAGTTAAAACTTTTTTTTTTATCTTTTAAAGACTCTGTTACCTTCAGAAACTTTTAAACTTCAAATTGGATTTTCACCCGGTATTTTAAAGGTCAAAATTTTTCATTCTCTAAAATCTAACTGTAACAACTGTTTTTTTTTTCCTCTCAGAATTGGAGTGGCCTTCACATGCTGCAGCGGAGATACCATGGAAATCAAAACATTCGGCAAGTCAGAGAAGTATGTCTCATTCTGTGTATCTCTCCATTCACACAACTTTTTTTGACCGCTTTATAAAGTTACTCATGAAGGATCGTAGAAATGTAATAACCAACCGTCAACTTGTATTTATTAGTTGCACAGTTCCATTTAGCATTAACATTTGTCTCTCTGCACTCTCTCAGGTACAAACTGCTCCATGTGTTAGAGTTTGATGCTGATCGCAGGAGGATGAGCGTCATACTACAGAATCCCTCAGGTAGTACTACTTTGAACTGTATTTTTTAGCTTTACTGACCAAGTAATCATTATGGTCAAACAAAAAAACATGAAAAGCAACTCATAAAAAGTAATTTAATAAGAAATAATAGCAATTAAAACACAGTAAAGGTGGTTTGAATCAGATTTTGCATGTATTTCATTTTACCTGTAGCATTTTTCACAAGGTATATTTAATATTTTTGTATATGTTAACATACTACGCTTTCTTTTTGCATTTTTGTCTCGACCTTCAAGGGGGCAAAGTGCTGTTCACCAAGGGAGCGGAGTCAGCCATCTTGCCTTTCACTACCAGCGGTGAGATTGAAAAGACGAGACTGCACGTAGACGAGTTCGCCTTGGTGAGAACGTTTTTTTTTGTTGTTTTTACAAAGCTGTTTGAAATGTGTATGTTGCACATGTTTTATTTCATTAAGAGACACAGAAACTCATAATGCCACACTTGCAACTTCAGATAATTTATTCACATAAAAATTCCACTTAAACTTTATAGTGAAACCTTCAAATATCTGTCTCTGAAATGCCTTTTGGTCCATATGTTGATAATTGTGTGTTTCAGCGTGCGTAGGCCTGGCATTTGGCAGCATTGTAGTGATTACTTTTGGCTCTGTCACTCTCTGTTTGCATTAGACTGTAAATTCTTCACCAAAACAGCCACGTACACATACACACACATACATACACACACACACACATCCGGCTCCCACATCATGTTATTGGACGTCAGTACCCAGGAGTCGGTGCTCTGGACTGGGTTGATTTGTGGTCGTCTGCCCCTCAGGCTGGTTCTGTGATTTAAAGCCATGCTTTCATAATTTGTTTTTCTGTTCTTTCTCTCTCTGCTTCTGTTCGTCTCCCTCTTCCTCCTCCTCTCGTTCAACCTACATCTTCCCTAACCAACCATCTTCTTGACATCTACCTCACCTTATCACGAAAACTTCTTTTTCCTCCTCTTGTGTTCTTCATTTAATTTCTATTATATTCTCACTCGTTTTTTCCTGTTTTTCTCTACCCATCACCCACCCTCCTCATTCCCTGCTGCAGAAAGGTTTGCGGACCCTGGTGGTAGCATGTCGCCACTTCAGCCCAGAGGAGTACATTGATGTGGACAGGCGTCTGAACAGTGCCCGCACCGCGCTGCAGCAGAGAGAGGAGAAACTGCAGGAGGCCTTCAGCTACATAGAGAGAGACCTGCAGCTTTTGGGAGCAACGGGGGTGGAGGACAAGTATGGACACTTAAAAATAAATCGGAGTATACTGTTGTTGTCCTTCCCGAAAACCAGTTCTCATCACATTCATACCTCATCACTGATGCATTAGTCCATAATTTCCAAACAGATTTGTCTTTTTAACCTCTGTGCTAGCCCCTAATACAGCTGAGTACTGCATGTATGATGTATGTAAATTGATGCATATATATATGAACAGGTGGATCCTGAAATACGCTTTCGAAACACGCTTATTCGCTTTCTTGCCCAGAGTTAGAATGCTTTTGTCTGTATGCTAAATATGAACGTAAATCCAGCAGGTGATTAGCTTAGCGTAGCATAAACACTGGAAACAGGGAGAAACTGTTAGCCTGGCTCTGTCCAAAAGTAAAAAAGATCCACCTAGCATGTAACTTATGATGTAACGTGTTATTTAGCGTGCGTTACATGTGCTCGTAGGCATATTTTCTGTTACGCTGAGCTTACGTCTGCTCGCCCTAGCTTCATATTCAGCATACAGGCAAGAGAGTGAGATTGATCTTCTCATCTAACTCTCATCAAGAAAGACTATTGTGAATTATTCCATTAAAGTAAAGTTAGAGGTGAATGATCATCTGTAGGCTGCTTCAACTGTCCAATCACAATGCCGTTCAACATACAGTATGATGTAAAATTATGTATGTTGATTTTTTTAATTTTTTTTTTTACTGTGTTGCCACTGGCAATGAGTAAATAACATATAGTTACTCTTGGGATAGTCAAGTCAAGTCAAATTCTATTTATATTATGCCCGAGCCCATGGGGTTTAACAATCTGTACCCTTCACATGGTTAGCTTCAACAACAATTTATGTAATTTTATACTAGGTTGACGATTTGTTTTTTATGGTTCCTTTGCATTTTTTTGTATTCCGTTAATAGAAAATATAGAAATTGGCTTTTTTAAATCATATACTCAATAAAAACAGCTGCTTAGAGATACAGAAGTACAGTAAAGCAAAGAAAACTGAACTAATATATTAAATGTTGTAAAAGTGTTAAAACTCTGTGAATTAAAAATAGTTTGACATAAAAGAAAAACTGGGGCATTACAGAGCACAAGGAAACACATGGCCAAAAACGGATAAATCGGGATGGGGGGGGGGATCTTCAGCAAATGGATAGTCAGTAGGGAGATGGAGACGTCACCTCACAGAGCCTCGCTGGAAATGAATGTTGATATGTGTTTGCATCCGCTCACCATCTGCTCCTCACATAAGCCTCTCGCTTCTCCCACTTCATTTATCTCTCTGTGCTCTCCTTCTCTCTCTCTCTCTCTCTCTCTCTCTCTCTCCTCCTCTTCCTCTCTGCTCTGTTTCTGTATCTGGAATGAATTCCTCCTCAGGCACACATGGTCACAATCAGATGATCTCTATTACAGAAGAGAAGACTAAACCATTTCTTCTTTTTGCTTTAGTCTAATAACCTAAATCCGATAGCCGTGATAATATTAATTATATTCAGTGTCTATTAACCTTTTTATAGGAATATTAACTGTGGTCAGACAGAAATTGGATAATTACTGTATTCTCATAAAATCAGTGTTTTTCTGCCATTTTTTTTACCCTCTTCTTCTCAGCAAATGGAAATAGGATGGGCACCCTTAGGAGGCAAAGAAACTCTGACTCAAAGTTCAAACAAAGTTCATTTAAACTCTGCCTTTACTGAATATCTAACCATGAGGCTCTTTTTTTTTTTACAAGGTTTGTGGGTGAAAAGAAAATGAAACACAAACTAGTTACATTAGTTTTGCAAGTTCCATACAGGAGCAGTTTCTCACTATCATATAAGATGCAGTTTAAACACCTGAGTATTGAGATATCGCCAGTATAATGTACTGAGTTGGTGCTTTGATTAATGGACGCTGTCATTCACTAATAATCTTTTAGGGTTTGACAACATTAAGCCTACAGCAATAAAAAAAAGTTTGAATGCCGATTGGTTGCACCCATAATAAACCTAAATGCAGTTTGACTGTACATAAGAAACACTGAACACCTTGAGCAGAAAGGGTCGTATATTTATTCTGTCTGTCTCTCATCCTTGTCTCCTCAGACTCCAAGACAAAGTCCAGGAGACCATTGAAGCTCTGCGGCTGGCGGGAATTAAAGTATGGGTGCTGACGGGGGACAAACATGAGACGGCGGTCAGCGTCAGCCTTTCCTGCGGTCACTTCCACAGAACCATGAACATCCTGGAGCTCCTGCAGCAGCGTTCTGACAACGAGTGTGCCGAGCAACTCCGCAGACTGGCCAGGAGGTGAGTGTGTGTTAGAACCAGTGTGATTTTGCTTCTGACTGTGTCTATATGTTTACTTCAACGTTTTTGTTGACAGTCTGGACTTAAACTTGCATATAATTGGGGGGAAAAGTAAATATACTGTATTTCAAGAGAGCAGTAGTGTATGTTTCTGTAGAAAAACTTAGTCAAACCTGTAGTTTAATAAGCTGGAAGCATGAAAATCAAGAATGGCTGACTTATTGTGAAAAGAGTTTGTCACATAAGCTCCTGCTTTTAACATGCTTTTAAGCACTGGGGGCAAAGTTTTGCAGGATTCAGCAAAGGAGACTTTATTGGTTATATGCTGAATGTAGATTACTCTCATAAAGGCCATTGACAAGCCATTGCTATAATGACAAAAAGTATGTTTATGTTACTTTGTGGGATGGTGTTTTGGTGGTTTTGTGGTTTTCCCACCACAAACTTTGCATTAACTGAGGAACCTGAGAAAGAGCCTGTCAGAATTTTTAACATGCTCTATATTGATGAATCTATAAAATATGAAGAGTCTGTTTTAAAGTATCTGTGTCAAATAATAATAAACAAAAAAATCTACTTATAAAGATGGTAGTAGACAGTAATTTATAATAGTTGTCTTCATTACTCTTTTTACCCTTCTCTTCTCCTTTTCCTGTTCTTTTCATCTCTCTGTTCCTAGGATAAAGGAGGACCATGTCATACAGCATGGGTTGGTCGTGGATGGGGCCAGTTTGTCTTTGGCGTTGAGGGAACATGAGAAGCTTTTTATGGAAGTGTGTAAAAACTGTTCAGCTGTGCTGTGCTGCCGCATGGCCCCACTGCAGAAAGCGAAGGTACCGACCTCTGCAACACACACACCACCCACCCCCCGAACTAATGTTTTTAATTCATGTTAGACTTTTTGGACAGTACTGCCATCACTAAAGACATGTAGAATTATTTCTTTGAGGATATTTGTCTTTCCTTGCTGAAGAACCTGAGAACATGTGTTGAGAAAACGGTGCTTATAATATTATTTAAAGTATTTACTGAATTTCTGAGTCATTAACTCAAAAATCTTATATCTCTGTTGCCACTCATGTTGCGTTGATGTGATGGAACGTCAGAAAACTGTGTTCTTTCCAGGTGGTGCGTCTTTTAAAAACATCTCCAGAGAAACCCATCACCTTAGCTATCGGGGATGGAGCCAACGATGTCAGTATGATACAAGAAGCCCACGTGGGCATAGGTAAACACTCTCCACACAACCACACAATATGGTCTCAGACTCTATTCCTGCAGTGTTTTTTTCTCCAACATGTGTGTGTACATATGTCTCCAGGTATCATGGGGAAGGAGGGTCGTCAGGCCGTGAGGAACAGTGACTATGCAATTGCCAGATTTAAGTTCCTGGCTAAACTACTGCTGGTCCACGGTCACTTCTACTACATTCGAATATCTACGCTTGTACAGTACTTTTTCTACAAGGTAAGACTTTGCTATGGGTACAACATGTTCTTATACTTTATCTGCACAAGCTTTAATAATGATAGCTATAATAATTTGTATTCATATAGCATTATTTGAAAATACGGGACCCACTCATCTTAATTTCTTTTTTAGGAATTTAAATGCATTCTTAGGACAGAATGATTTATTAGGAGCTCACAGCTCAGCAGCTTTTCAGTGATATACTATTTTCAGCTTTTGGGTTTTGGAATCACCTTGTCACATATTCATTCATGTAATACATTCTCAATTACAGAAATGGGTTTTTGCATCAGCTGTTAACAAGATTGTGTAGACATGCTTTACACCCTAAGTTTCAATAGTCTTGTTTCACTGCAATGTTTTTAATGTTTCTTTCCTTCACTCTTTGTTTTTTGTAGAATGTGTGTTTTATCACGCCCCAGTTTTTATACCAGTTCTTCTGTCTGTTTTCACAACAAGTAAGTTTCACTCTTCGTCTCTTCCACTGTCTCATAGGGGTGGGAATCTTTGGTGTCCGATTCAATTCAGAATTGATTCTCAATTGAATAAATAGAAAAGGGGCACAATTTTCAGTCTCTTGCTGCGGTTTACTGTGTGCTGCACCATTCAGTGTAATATGAAACATAACTGTCAGTTAAGATAAATGGTCCGCAGCCTTTTTATTTTAAAAAGTTAACTGCAATAATTAGTGAATTAATTCATTTGAAAGCATCTTACAGTCTCCTGCCTGTATGAGAATAACAAACTGAGAGGGAGGCAGGGTGCTCCGCTGTGTTGTTATTAACGTCATGTCTCCAGCAGTAGAGAGCAGCCTCTCTGTTGCACCGTTAGCTCCGGGGAAGACATCGCCGTCCAAGACGCTGAGCGGGCTCAGGGTGTTTGAGGTGAAACAGACTGAGCGCAGAGTTATTTTCTTCACCTCAGAGTTGGTTAATGTTGTTTAAGTGCTACAGTGTGTGTTGGTCAGCTGGTCTCGTTTGTTACTGCTGGAGTTCGCTGCTCCGCTAACGCTAATGCTAACGTTAGTCTCTGAGTGACGGCATAGAAAGTATTCACAGTATTCGTCTCTTAAAGGTAATTATTTAATCATCAATCATCAAATTAAAACATGTTTACAACCGCTGCCTTTTGTTAAGATGAATTACAAGACAACTAGCGTTTGATCGCTGTAGACTGTCCAGGTGCTGCACTGCCCTCGCAGTTGACTTCCGCCTTTTTCATCCCGTCACATCACGTTATTAACTAACATTTAGAAAATCTGTTTTTGACATTTGTGAATTGATGCAGCATCGTCTACGTCTGCGTTGCGTCTAAGAATCGATTTTTTTCCCCCACCCCTACTGTCTCATATGTCATCGTAGCTCTGTTTGTGGTTTTAATGTTGCACAGTGTCTCACTGTTTGGCCATTTTGAAGTTGCTTCATGAACTGTATTCTTAAAAATACATGTTTCTTTCCTAAAGTAATCCTGGGATGAGCCAGTTTGATTTTAATTAAAAGGCTCGAGAAGCAAGAATTTTATTTTGATTCAGTCATGACTTGTACTTAATGGTAGGAGTTGTTTAGAGTTGCTTTAATATTCAAATGTTGAATCCTCTACTTTGCATTTTAACTCATCATATATTTATGTGAAATAGTGGTTGCTGTTACTCTTTTTTACCCTGCATATTTATATA
This sequence comes from Thunnus thynnus, assembly GCF_963924715.1. Taxonomy (NCBI): domain Eukaryota; kingdom Metazoa; phylum Chordata; class Actinopteri; order Scombriformes; family Scombridae; genus Thunnus; species Thunnus thynnus. The sequence continues at coordinate 7,637,479 of NC_089524.1, read as the reverse complement.
CTTGATCTCTGCCCGTTTTGTTTAACTGAGGTCAGCCAATAAGTAGGTGCTGAGTGAAACTCTGTCTCCGTCCTTCCTAGACTCTGTATGACAGTGTTTATCTGACGCTGTACAACATCTGCTTCACCTCGCTGCCCATCCTGGTGTACAGTCTCTTTGAACAGCTGGTCCATCCACACGTTCTGCAGAATAAACCAGGCCTGTACAGGTAAGATACATGGATTCATGTTGACTGATTATAGGATATTTAAATCATTTGTATGTCTAACTGCCAATAATAAACAACAAAAAAACAAACAGAAATGCCATTTAATTTGGTTATATGCTATATCTACATGCACAATTTTGACCTGCTGCTTTACAGCAAATGGCTAATAAGATATTTATGTAACATTTGAAATAAGATCAAGCAGAAAAACAAAGTTTGAGTTTGTTGATATATGCATAATATTTGATCCATAATTCATTAAAACATTTTTTTCGAACTAACTCTGTAAATTACCAACTATTGAGCTACAGTGAAACATGAAGGTGAAAAACAAAAAATCAACATGTTTATATCTCACAGAGACATCAGCAAGAACTCTCTGCTGTCTTTCTGGACGTTCCTGTACTGGACTCTGTTGGGCTTCTGTCACGCCTTCGTCTTCTTCTTCGGATCCTACATACTGATGGGAGAAGACACCACGCTTATGGGCAACGGGCAGGTGTGTGTTAGTGCGATTTACTGTATGTTTATGTTTTCTCTATTGTAGAATCCCTAGAAATGCTGAAAGGATTTTCCAGTGTTGAGTGTTATGTAGAAACAAATGCAGGGCAGCCGTGTGTGTGTGTGTGTTATTATGAGTAACTGTTATTGATGGGGTCGGTTGCCTGCTCGTGTTTCTGCATTCACTCCTTCCCTTTAACTCTCTTTTTGTCTCACCTTCATTCTCTTTTTTTGTTTGCCAACCTTTTATAAAAATCCGTTTGTCTCTATTACTAATTACTAGCATGAATGTCATTCACTTGTTAACAAGTAAGTTCTAATAATTTTGCCTTTTCTTCTTAAAACTTTGTGTCTCTGATCCTCCATGAAATCTGTTTCCTTCTGTTTCCTCTCCTGCATATCTTTCACTGTCTTTCGCTTTGTCTGAGATTTGGTATTTCAGAAAGAACTTTGCTCTCTTTCTCTCTCTCTCTTTCTCTCTCTTTCTCTCTCTTTCTCATCTTTTTCTTCTATCTTTTGTTGATCACTCTTTTTCCTTCTGCCTTCATGCTGTGCATGTCTTCAGATCTTGCGAGCTAACAGGCAGCTGGTAAGAGTCTGCTCTACAGTCGAACACATGTCTCCGTAGGGGGTTAATGAGAGGACTATCATGATTCCTCTACATGTTTTTCTATTGGCAACAATTCTGTAGTATAATACAATCTTTTATGATGCTGAATCACAAAATGCCACACAGCTTTTGTTTTCCTCTTTCCAAACACTGAAACGAGTTGTGTGTCGGCAGTTATAAAACATTCAGTGGCTCATTGATCCCCGATGATAACTATCATTTTTGATTCCATCATTTTCTCTCGATGTTAATTTAGTGTTCAGTTCTCACTTCCATGTCTCCTCCAATGCAGTATTATTAATCTTCTGTTGAAAATGTTAAGAAATTCTGTATTAATTTACTTTGTCAAGCACACACAACAGACCTCAGAAAAAGTAGATAGACATACAGTATATAATAGATTTGTCTCATATGCCATTTTTAAATGCTAAGAGGATATGATTTTGGACCTTCCTGTGACCTTGTTAGATTAACACGGGTCAGCTCATAAATCATAAAATACAAATAATAATTATTAATACGAGGCAGAGTTTGTAAAGCACTTTGGCACAATGTTGATTTGTGATAAAAATAAACTAGAACTTCAATATTGTTCCTTTAACAGACCCAGAATTATCGTCTATTTCCTTTAGTGTCTCAAGTACATCTTATACTCCGCTCGCTGTTAGTTTTCAGTGCTCAGCCTCCAGCAGGGTCCTAAATTGGCTGGCATGAAAACAATGCCCCCCACAGCTCTCAACCTATAAGTGGAGCGATTCTCATAGCGAGCGGTTCAGCTACCAGAAGTAGGCTCGCAGTCGGAGGGCAAGGTCTCATTATAGACGCCGCCATAATACCGCACAACTTGTTAACTGAGGCCGATGCCTGCTGGAGGTTTTCTCTCCACTCCTACATCTGTAAACTCCAGCATAACTTCCAACTTTTATCCATATCTGTGGTTTGACTTGATTAATGATAATATATTATCCAAGCAAGATAATTTATAGTATCAAAGACAGCAACTTTGGCTGGCACTTTTGATATCCACTATTCATTGTAGTGAATTGCCAACAAAGTGTCTTAGATTTCTATTTGAATGATTTGCAACCTGTTAGTAACCTAATAGTGCTGAGTCAAAGAGGCAGGGGTAACATCATGATTATCAGTTTATTCTTGACAACAGGAAGAGGAAATTGCAAGTTATCTAAACAGGTCAACTACACAATGATCTTACCATACCATTATATTGCTATTGAGTGAGTCCCTGCATGTATAAATAGACACTATTTCACTGTTTTGTTGCCCCAGTGTAATACTGTTGACCGTTTTACTAACACTTGTATATCTGTTTTATAGATGTTTGGGAACTGGACCTTTGGAACGCTGGTCTTTACTGTCATGGTCATCACTGTCACATTAAAGGTAAATTACACCTATATATTAAATACTTATATACTGTCATTGTAATATTAGCGTATGTAGTTTTTCTATAATAGCAGTAATTTATGGCAAATTGAATTTATGATACCTGCTCACCACAAAACAGCTGCAGTGTTTCCCCTATAATAGTGCAGGCCTGGCGGGCTGCCTGGCCAACAAAAACCCCCACCAGGCCAAAAAAAAACTTTTTTAAATGCCAAAAATAACGCCAAATATCCATTAAATCGGAAATCAATAGCGTTTGGGAGCCTCTGAGCAGGGCTGTTTTGAAATGCGAGTCAACGTCTGTGTTGTTGCCAGAGAAACAGCAGGTTGTGTAGCTAGCTAGAAATAGTACGTAAGCGAGAGAGCGACCGTCAGAAAAGTGACGGTGAACGTGAGCAGAGCCAAACCACTCAACCTAGAGGAAACACTGAGCTGAGATCCACATCAGCCAAAGTAAACATGTCGCTGCATCGAGCATCTAGCAAACTGAAAACCAGCTATTTATGTCAGAAGTCAACCAAATAAAAGGTTAAGGATGAACGAATATTGGACTTCAGATGGCCAGAAACACATTTCGATAGGATGCTCATGTCGCTCTGTCTTTGCTGAAAGTAGGCAGTTGTTTTCAAACTTCTAAACTATAATCCTTTGATAAACTGACCATATGTCAGCATTCTGTTTTTGCAAGTTAGGTTTTTAGTATTTCTGCCCATTTGAAGTCGAAAGCTTTAAGCTGCTTTAAGATGACGGTTACTGTGTGCACCAGCAGAAAGCTGGGTAACACGTTTTGGTTCACAGGGACACACTAGCATCGCTACTGTTGTAATATGAAATACAGTGCGTTGTGAAGTATTAGGATGATGTCAGTGGCCATTAACTGGAGATTACTTGTCACAGGTTGGGGTCATGGTCTTTTTTACAGCACTAAGGTAGATAGCTGTAGTTTATTGATGGCTACCCTGTCCCTGTATCAATGTTTTACACCTAGCTTTTTTCCCTCCCCCTCCACTATGTGTGTGTGTATGTGTGTGTGTGTGTCTGTGTGTATGTGTGTGTGTTACTGTGTGTGTGTGTAATGGCAGCTTGCGTTAGAGACTCATTTCTGGACATGGATGAACCATTTTGTGACGTGGGGCTCGATCGCTTTCTACTTCATCTTCTCTCTCTTCTATGGAGGCATCATCTGGTAAGAACAGTGTCTCAGTTCAGTTTCCTTCTCTTTTCTTTCTTTTTATCGTACAAAAATGCAGCTTTTAAACTGAAAGAAAAAGCTTTGCCGTGGTATACTGCGGTCCCCGAGTTCTTTACATTTGTAAAAACATACTCTGAATAGCCATGGAGCAGGATTACATGTAGAATGAACAGCATGAAGGAAGTAGTTGTCTTGAATAACACACTTGCATTAAAAGTTTTGAATAAAACATGCACATTGTTCAATATACAACTATGCTAGTAATCAGTTACTACTTTGATAGTTAATATATAAATATGGAAAATAATAGTAAATAGACTGTATATAATGGGACTTTGGTCTGCCATAAGCTTTTCTGAGCTAATATTTGTCAGCATGGAGTTGCATATGAAATGCCTAAAGAAGAAGACAACAAACAAATCTCTGCATCTAAGGATAATAGGACCATTAGACACACACTGTTTTGTCTGACTCTCTGACAACCTCATTTTAACATACTGTGATAGAAGGATTTGTTGCTCACTGTATTAAAATATTTTTCTCAAGTTAATTACATTTTTAGTAAAGTCTCATTTAAGATCAGCTGCTTGAAAAATTAAACAAACACACGTTCTTACACGTACTTTCAATTGAGCGTTATTAGGCGGATTTACACCAGATTTACCGACATTGTCGCTTGGCAGAGAAATCCCTAAGGCTTCGTTGGCAGTCAGCAGTCAGCAGTGATTATCTGGAAGCGTGTTGGATTGATCAGATCAATCTTAACCACTTAACCCAGTCCAGACAACTCACAGACTGGTAGGAGCCATTCTGATAATATTGGACCATATTTAATATTTGTGGTCTGACATCTGCGCAGGTCCTTAAGTTCTGTAGTGTCTGGAGGCAGCGCAATAATTCCAAAAAGTGAAGCCAGTGAGATCTGAATTTACAGTTAAGAGGGCAAAGTGAGCCACCCACCTCCATAAATATTTTGAAAGGCTTCAGCTGCGCCCCCATCCTAAAGCCTCCTACAGTCAGTCCTCACACATGCACTGATTTAACCAAAATGTTACTGTTACTTACAGACAAATCAACTTTTTCCACCAATGAAAAGAAGCATACAAAATTATCTTTCCCATTCAGTATCAAATAATTGCTTCCCTTCTCCCAGGCCGTTCCTCCACACCCAGGACATGTACTTCGTCTTCGTGCAGCTGTTGTCAAGCGGCTCGGCCTGGTTCGCCATCATCATCATCGTCATAACTTGCCTGTTTCCCGACATGGTGAAGAAGGTCTTCTACCGACATCTGCAGCCCACCAGCACACAGAAGAGTCAGGTAGGATGGGGCGGAGGGAGACGAGGAGTTAAAAACAAGTGGGAAGTGAGAGTGTGGTAAGAAAAAACACTTTAACAGGTTAACTGGGAACATCTGTAAAGAATCCTGGCCCAGTTGTCACTCTACAGTGGAGGAGGATTAGCTTTTCTATGGTAAATTATACCTGGTTGTAATCCAAATAGGATAGGATTTAAAGCAGTTTTTCCAGCATCTATCTGTCTAACTTCCAGAGGTTTTCCTGCTTTTCACACACTGTCTGACTCCGAGGTGCAGCGTACTAACTCTTGGTCACAGCAGTTCTTAAATCACTGTTTAGTTGAGAACCTCTTTGTACTATTGTGCTCTCAGCCTGGACATACTCTCCACATTAGGTACTCTGTGATTGGCTGATGCCCAAGTAAAAGTATTTCCCATCATAGGTTTCGCTATTTTCTGTAAGGTCTGCAAGTCTCAAAAGTAAAACTCATTCAAACTAATGTGTTGTCACCTTGAAGGCCGAGCACACTCCGGTACTTAAACTGTCTTCTGTGTGCAGTGATAGATTTAATATTTATTCCCTACATGTATCACAAAAATGTGGAAATGATGTGTCCAGTAATGTTACAAGAGGCTGGAGGGGAGGAAAAAAAAAAAGTAAAATGTCAAGGTAACTCAAATTCTAGGCAGGGAGAAGAAACGGTCTGGGATTTCAGATTGTTTAAGGTCATGAGTAACCCACTTCTTCACAGGAACAGCATGGTGTTCACTCACACACACACACACACAGCATGACTTTCTTTTGATCCAACACATAGACATATACGCACATAGTCACACTCAACGAGCATGATCACCTCTCAACAGACCCACGCTGTTAGTTTACCGATTTGTCCGGCCGGAGACTGTTTATGTGTAAACTTCCTCCTTTTTAAAAGTTAACAGCCTTCAGTCCATTGTGGTGTTTGTTGTTTCTGCTCTAACCTTTATCCTGTTTTGTCTTTGCGTGTGTGTGTCTGTGTGTGTGAAGAGAGGGTTCAGTGTGCTTGATTTCTAACCTGTCTGTGTGTGTGTGCTCTTCCTCCTATCCTTTGTCTGTATTCTCCCGGTGTAGATGTATTCCAACCGTGTGGCAATAGGTGATGACTTCATCGCTCTGCAGCCTCTGTCCAGAGCCAAGAGCCAGCTGGGCAAAATTAGGTAGAGGAGATAAAAACTGATTCAGCCCTGGGCTTAAAAATACAACTGAAAATCAATTCAAATAACACAAGTCTCCCAGGAGTGCTTCATTGAAAAGCAATATTTCTATACCAGTAGTTTTTGTCATGCATCTGTATATTATTGTGAATAATGAGACGTCAATACAGGCTTGTCCAGTTCACCTGCATTGATGCTGCTCTCTCTAAATTCAATTTCACTTCCATTAGTTTTGAAATATCTATTTAGCATGTTTTAGCACGCAGGCAAACCACCACAATGCCTGTTTTTATATCTTTATGATATTTCACCCTTTTCAGGAATTCATAACAAAGTAAGTGGTTCAGTGCAGTCATTAGAGGACTTTATTCATGCTAAAAATAGCAGAGAATATGAAAAAAGGATTTTAATTACCACAACTGGTTTGTAAAAAAAAAAAAGTACAACCGTACATGATGTCCCTCGACAATTAATTGGTGCACTTTTCTTATGGGAATTTCAGACCTATCATTTACTATGTTGGGTCAAAAATACTAATGCTTTGAAATGTTTATTGTTAGATAAAAAGTTTAAAATTTGCTGAAACCAGTAGATTATTGAGGCTTTTTCCAATCTGGATTAAATACTCTGGACAGCCTCTAAAAAGTAGAAACATTGCTTTATGTAACAAGCGCTCCTGTTTATTAATATTTAATCAATGCTGAAATGTTGTTTCCCAGGTCTGGACTTGATTTAGCCCTACTGAGGCCCGTTTCCAACACTGGCAGTATGCTGACTGCAGAGATGTGCTGTTAGTGTTGGAGCAGGGCTTTTTGTTTGATTTCTGTAACTGCATGCTTAGACAAGCCAATCAGCATTCTCCGTGATTGGGATAGGGGAAAAAATAGAAATGCAGAAGAATGTGACATCAAGCATTTCACCCACTTGCATGTCTCGCACTTTAGTGAGCGGCTGGTGTAAAGAATGTGTTCTGAGACCTCCACCACTCCTGCGTGTTACAGCATGATACAGTCATTACTCTCCCACTGCATGAACAAACTGATGAATGAATGAGTGGATGAATGAATGTCAAAACACCTCGGAGTCCCTTTTTACTTAATTTTGATTCCCTTGCGGTCCTGAGTCGTAATTTAAAAAGCACCGTTCTGACTGTGATGTTCTGCATCTGCATCAGTGCTGAAAATCAGAACAACTGGCCAGACCTGCCTGCTCACCATCAGCTAGCGGTCTTGTCATACAACCACAGTCTGGCATGCCACACCCATGAAGTGACACATCAGATAGTCGCATGGTGCAGCCCATCAAACCACCCTCTTTATCTCTAGCATGGTCCATCCTCTTGACGTATACCCAACCGAATACCGTCAAACTGGTTTCACCACTTGAGAACACCTTCCTCACGTGCAAGTCGTCCACTTGCATGGAGAGAACATGACTGATACCCCACTACAGCTGCATGACAGACTCTTAGACTGGTCCGGGCTGCCTTGTACAGCAGCATGGCGCTGTCCTTTTAGAAGCATGGCAAGACAGCTGTGTTATTATCACAGCTATTTCAGACTAATGAGTTGAAGATCTTGTGCTGTCTTAGCGAATATCAATATAAACATGCTGCAAGGGAAATGCTAACCTTAGCATGAGCTCTCTTCAGTTCAGAACACATCAAAGCCAAAAGAAAAACACCTTGACTTGGACAGCTTTGTCGAAGACATATTTTGCTTATATGTAACTGTCCAAGATCATGTGAATAACATATACTGTATATTTTCTTGTTATTTGTGTTAGGTTAATTTCTTTACAAGGATAATGTTTTCTGCATTCATACCTTTATCGTTACTGCTACATATAATGCATACTAATTCTGATAGTTCTTAAGCACTTGCTGGGAAATGTTACCATTATAATATAAAAAATAATAGTCTGTGTTTTATGTTTATAGTGATTTACATTACACTTAGTTGCCAGTGTGTACACATAGCTGAAACTAATGCAATCTAATACAACAGCCCTCCGATAAATCTCACTGTACCAAAGATTTTAATGCTTAGTTTTTGCTGAAACTGTTTTAGAGGTGTTGATTCAACTTAATGGTCGTTATGGAGGCTGTAGTTTGTGATGCGGTTGTATTAAATGGCGTTATACTGAGAGGGGTTTCTAGTCTACCCTCAACAAAGTACAGCTTCTAGATGACAATAAAGTTGAACACCTGTCTGAAAAAGTTTCAACAAAAAACCTTTGAGGTTTTAAAAACTTTTTTGGATTTTGATGGTAGGATTTGTTGCAGAGCTTTTGCATTAGTTTTAACTAACTACATAATAAACTGGCAACTGAGTGTATATTCCAAGTTTCCAATAATATGGACAGAACAGGTCCCATCCCACAAACTTGATGAGCAGAAGCAAACTGTAGACTTACTGATCGTCAGTGTCTTGTGCATTACGATAAGAGAGGGAGCAAGGATTATGCAAGAGAGATTATATTTCCTCAGTTGGAGTAATTTGTTTTTTGAAAACGGTGGAACTACACAAAGATGCTCTTACCAGGTTCAAAATGGAAGGATGTATTCATATTCATGTGCTGAATAATGCAATTTATTCAGTTGTGTTAAAAAAATTCCAGTATCTTTCAGTGCCTTTTTTTTGGTAATTAGATTAGAGGGAGGTAATCACAAAAGAACCCAGAGGGCTCTCCTGGGTTTCCCGTTGTTTGCCTACTCTGTCGCTCTGATAGATTCAGCAGCAGGTTAATTGGTTTGGATACTAATAGATTTGCTTTTATCTGTGCTAGAAGGATCATTTTCCCTTGAGACATAATTTTTTCATGCCTGCAGCTTCTTTCTGCTCATTCGTCATCCAGTTTTACAGCTATTTCTGAGCTTCTTGCTAATGTTCAATTGTCTCTGCTTTTGTGAGAAATTAAAGCCCTCACCCAGTGACCTCATCACCCCACTCAGATTTTCTCAAAAGACCTCTTCTCATGAAGTGATTTATTATCTCACAGTCCCAATTAAAACGAGGTTTAGATCTGCAGCAGAGGAATAAGGCCAGAGATGCACATCGGTATCTTGTTACAAAAAGCAGGAAGCAACCGTTCTTATTTGCATCGTAAGCCAAAATTCACTCAGCTCTGTTGCTTTTTTTCAAAGATAGCTGTTGAGGTCACTTGTGAAGGACTTTAAATATGGGACCAATGTTGATTTGGTCTCAATATACTGTATGTATAAGTGTATTAGAGCACACTGTAGACTGAGGGTCAGACATTTAATTGACTGCCCCCTACAGTGCAGCCTGGACTGACTCACTGACTGACCACTTGCTTACTAACTAACTAATTAATTCACTGGTTGGTAAATAAGCAACACTGAAAAAACATATCCACCTTAATTTTTAGTTGTTTAGTCTCGTATTGAGTCTTAATATCATAGATTTCCTAAATCAAATGTAAAATAATACCAATATTAGATGATTTCAAATCTTTATTAAATTAAAATTTACTCAAAGTAAGGGTACTTCAAATGTCCTTTCTTGAAATAAAGCCTCTCTTCAACAGAAGCACTAGTATTGAGAAAATTCCTAAAACGAGTAAACACAAGTAATGGTCTCATCCCATCATCAGAATCATTGGCTTGTTTTAACAAAGATTTAAAGGTTGAATATGAGACTAAATGGCTCAGATGGCTATTTTTGCAATGTCACCGGTTAGTTAGCTGGCTTCACTTGTTCCGTTGCTATTTGGGTGTCTGACCTACCAACAGTCTACACAGCTGACTGATGAGCTGTTTGACTAGCCAGCAGGGCTCACTGTAAGCATCTTGTGTCCTTCAGATGGAAGAGGGTGAGGGTTCAGTCGGCCCAGAATATGACCCTGTTAAAGCCCAGCGAAGCCCAGGGGAGGACAATTGGCACCTGCTAGCTGCTTATCCTCCCCCCGCTGCCCCCGGCCCAGACCCCTGCTCCCCTAGGTAGTAGCCTACCATTCTTCACTCCCATTGTCCCCCCTGTACTGTCACTGCCCCCCAGCATTATGGCTTTACCTGAGGACCAACCAACCCTACGCACCCCCTAACAGCTGCAGTCGACAGCACACGCCATTATATTTGGTTTAAATAACCTGCATCTTCAGTCATGCTCCCATGGCTGTCTGTTACAGCTGCCCCTACACTTTCCTTTTATTTCATGTGTACTATGCTCCCTGTATGTCTGTATGTCTGTCTGTCTGTCTGTCCAACACGAATGACTCATCCTCTCACCCAGTCATGCTCGACCCCTTCCCTCCCTTCCCTCCCTTCCCTCCATGAATAATCTCATCCTTGCCTACCGACCCCGTCCTCCTCTACCCAACCACGGTCGACACTACTGTCTCTCCCAACCTGGTCTCAGTTCACCCCTCACTATTATTGAGCAGATCTGTGTTCAGGGTTGAGAGAAAGAGAGAATGCTGTTGGCATGCCGAGTTCATTGTCTTCGTCGTGTTTTTTTCGTTCAACTGTATGCTCCCACCATACTGGTAATGTTACTCCATATTGAAGCCATGGATGATATATTATTGTCTGCTTGTAAGTATTTGATGCCTCATACTTTTGTGTTTTAAGTATGTTTATTTATTTTTTGTCATACCAAATTATGCAAAGTGTTTGCTTTTGGTTTCTGCTCTACATACAGAGCATTGAGTGCCATATATATATTATAAACCTCGGATTATAATAATACTCTCATGCAGACAGACACCAAAAAGACTTTGCCAAAGACAAAGAGTGTACTAGATAGAAGGACAGCACACATGAACTTTAGCTGAACTCTTTAGCTCCTCTGGTAAATCTACTAGGAGATGATGTGACTTACATTGCTGTCACTGAGGCCTTGGTCAATTTATGACAAAATCTTCAATACTGGTATCCGTTTCTCAGAAAACTGCAGTGTACAACAGAACTGTTAATCACACGATTTGGCCTGGTTTTAGTCTCGGTATCACGTTGCTGTTGCTTCTCTAGAACTAAAACAGTAATGGCTCAAAAATGATTATACTTATGGCCAATTCATTTGATACTAAATCATCTTTCCAATGAGCAGCTTTGGAGAACAAACATAACTGTCACTGAAATCCAAAGTATCTCCAACTCTGTCCACCATTGCTTCTGATTTACAAGCCGTGTGACTGATTCATCCACACTTAATGACTGATTGCTGCTTCACAGATTGATATGATGGCTCACTGATTAGAGTAAGCTCATCATCTTACTGTTAATGGAAAGCTGACCGTATTTATCACCCATATGGACATAGATACACTAAGGACACTTGACATTACCGTCCATGGCTACAGCTGTGGCTTGGCTGTTTTTAACAGTGGTTTGATGCATTTGTGTGTGTTTGGAACAGTCACATTCTCCAACCTCAACTTTGCCCTCAGCTATGAAGAGGTTCGAGTTGTGTTATAGTAACAAGAACAAATTTTTATGCCTGTCTTCAAAAGGAAAAAAGCCATATGTTCTGATAGAGGTAGCACAAAACCATGCATTTGTTACCTAGGGACACCTTACTCTGACAGAATAATTCACATTCAATTTTGTCTTGACTATGGTTTGCTGTTGCCAGCCAAGAAGGAGAAGTTTGGTTTCATGCCAAGGGTGTCTCCAATTTCTGCTGCAGAGAAATGTAACAAAGGCGACATCACAAGTCAAAGCACTGGAATATATATCCGTCACGCAGTCAGCCACATCAGAGGACCAAACATCAAATTATAAAATATGGAAGTTTAGAACTTGTTTCCTACAACAGCATATTTTCAGAATACTTTGGCTTGTTGATTCCAGGCCGTAAACAAGCGTCCTAGTGTTTATTTGGCTCTTTATATCCTAAAAGGGAGTTTTTTAAAACTCTACATAGTCAAAGGGGGATATGTTGCAGTAGACCACAGTTAAATGTTTGATATTGAGACACACCTCCACAAACACAAACTGATGCTGATGTAGACTTATAAGAATGAGTTGGGTCTATCCTAACCTCAATGTTGTTTCAGTTTGTTTTAATTATGTTGCTGTAATGCTGTAGAGAAGGAGGGTACAAGATACAAACTAGATGAGTGTAACCTCACACTCTGTCTCTGCTTTCTTTTTGTCTCTCTTCACTTTCTCCTTTTCCTCTCTCTCTCTCTCTCCCTCGCTCTCTCTCTCTCTCTCTCTCTCGGGTGCTGACTCAGATCCACTGAGCCACCTGATCCCACTGGTTTCTAGGCAGCAGTTTCATTCAACTTTTTTCCACCAAGGCATTGCTGTGCTATGTGTCAAATTCTGATTCGTCATAAAATATATTTTTAGATTTGTTATTTAGACAGTTTTTTTTTTTTTTTGCACTACTTGTCAATTTCTACATTAATACGGACAAAATTTAACTTCGTCTTATAGTATATTAATTTGCTTCATGTTGTCTTGCTTTGTATGTATGCACATTGAAATATTTATTCAGTAATGTTAGAACAGAAGTTGCATATCCCAGATCTTTGATTGGATTTCCTGAAACTAGAGAATACTGCATTTTACGCCTCCACGCTGACAACAGCCGTGGCGGGAGGTATTATGTTTTCAGATTGTCCATACGTCCGTCCCATTTTCGTCAACGCAATACCTCACTTAGTGGGGATTTCATTACATTTGGCACAAACGTCTACTTGGACTCATGAACTAATGAACAGATTAGAATTTGGTGGTCAAAGGTCAAGGTCACTTTGACCTCACAAAACACGAGATACAAGATACTTAATACCTTTTTATTAAATTCCTTCAAAGTCTTCACAACAAATCTTATATGTGTCTGGACAGACATGGACGTAAACTGCAACTTGACTGGTTGGCGGAGGCACATAACTAGTAAAATACGCAAGAAAAGGGAAAAATAGGTTGGTTTGTATTATAACCGATGATTCTGCAGAGCTGGCCTTGGTTCATGGTTAGTTTATGCTTTGGGATGTCAACTGCTTGGATGCTGAGTGATCAAGCACAAATATGACAGTCTGGCCTGACTGAGCGGAGCTTTAGCGGCATCCCTTCCTTCATCTTGCTTTGAAAGAGCACTCTGAAAGCACATTATAATACTATGCATGTTCATCCTGGCCCACTGCAGCGAAATGACTACTTGATCCAAGGGTTTATAACGTTTGATGAGGATAGAGGGGGAAAGTACATTATTGTCAGTAGTCTTGTGCTTTAGAGCCGCTGGAGGAAAAATATCCTAAAGTCTTCTTAGGCACTCAAGGCAAAAGACAGCTTAGTATAGTTTCCTGTAAGTGTTGGAAACCTTGAACCAAACCTTGATTACCAAACAAGGCAAAAGACAGATTTACAACCACCCTAAAATATATTGAGCTTGTATATCTGTTTTCTCATGGAGTTCTTTTTTTACTGGTTTTATAATTTATATATTTATTTGAAACATTTCAGTCCCTTCAATAGCATGTTTTGAATGTTTTCCCTGTACATCATTCTTTCTGTGACAGCATGCAATATGTCATCCTACGGTCACCCTTATCATCCTGTCAGAATGTGACAGCAAACCTGTATTGTGTTGGTAATAATTTCTTCTTTTGCCTTTTTTCTCTACTTCCTCTTTCATCCTCTTCTACTTTTTTTGTCCTACTCATCACTCTTTACTCCACCTCTCTCTCCTGCACTTTTCCTTCGCCTCTTCCTCCAGTCTCTATCAGCCACCCAGACGCAGACCCTCAGCTGTATGGAGTCCCTGTGCTGCTACCAACATGGGCAGAGCGGCTGTTCCCGCTTGGCCCACCTCCTGGAGCAAATGACCGGGCAGTGCCGGGCCAGCGCCAACCATTGCCATGCGTCGAGCAACAGGTGGGGAGGACGACAACAACAAATGATTTTGAATCCCGATGAACCCTCTCCACCTCTTGGTTGCAAAAATTTGGGCTGCATGCCTGAAGGTTTCAGCTCATAATGTGGCTACTACTCTACTGTAAGTTTTTCTTGTTCAGATCTATAGCAGCTGTGTGAGAATGGGGTTTCAAGCGGTCATAGGGTGCGGTTTTAGGGTGCGGTTTAACAAGCCTTTGGGACAACAGCCAAAGGAGGAGTTAGAGGCAGAAGATGTGTTGATCAAGCCATCATGGACTGCACTATTATGAGTTTATTATTTCCATCAAAGTCCATGTGGGGAGAGAGTCACGAGTCTGGACATCTGGATTTAGCCAAACAGAGAAGTGTGCTTCACCTCACGTCCACACTAGTGTACTATCAGAAATATAACAGTACACCTTGTAACCAAAATTATAGAGACCAATGACTGAATAGATTGTGATGGCCATGACCTCCACATAGCATGCTGGCAGCTCCGCCAGGGAGGATTTGGATTCCAGTATTTTTTTATTTAGGCCCTTAGAAAGGAGACCTGCTGTGATCTGCAGGCACCCAACAGGTCTCAATATTACACGATGTAACCTGTCTTGTAGCCCGTACATTAGGGCGGGTCTGTAATACCGCTTGTGTCTACATCTTAATCATCTATGCTATGATCTCTTGTTCTGTCTGTCTCCTCTATTTCTGTTCAGTACTCCCTAAAATCAGAGATTATTGTCCAGATGGGAGTTAGCCTGATTAGCCAGTTTTCTAGGAAAACTGTCGAATCTGTATTGCACTTTAACAGATGACTCCAATGTCAAGTATATGTCTGTTATGTTGACTTGTTAGCTTTGGGTTGGTTCCTATATTGTACAATAACTCCTCTTGTTCATCGTAGGGGCTTCTCCACTAGAGATGAGGCTAGATAATGGTTAGCTGGTCAGATTGTAAACGATACACCAAATGTGGACGTTCACTCCTCTTGTATTTGACTTGAAGAGCCGTGAAAGCGCTTCAGTGGTGCGAGGTTGTGACAAATTAGCTTTCAAGCTGCACGGAGCATATTGGTGGCCCTAAATGGCAGCGAGAGGTAGCTGACATTTAAGGATTTCAGTGCCCAGAAATAATAAAACATGATGTCAGTTTACTGCATGAAGCGAGCTCTCAGTTAGTGCAGATAAGACTTCCTTCCTCTGCTGCAGCTCCACTTAAAAAGGATAAAACAGAAACAACCGGATTTATTCATGAAATATTGTGCAGAGTGCAGCTTTAAGGACGAGTAAGCTGAGTTCACAGTTTGCTGGTCTGCCCAGTCTGCGGTTTCAGTGGTATTGTGTCTTTTTACCTGAATTGATTAATTGACCTGATCAGCCCTTTCTGCTGAGCAATCAATACTCCCAAAACGTCCTGGGACACTCGGTATTGATTAGATTAATGATGAAGATGTAGCATTCTTGTTGTTTGTATGTGAGTCTTTCGCAGTGGACCTTGCACAGAGTCGTGTGGTGTGGGCACGCATGTTTGTTCATTGTGTGTGTGTGGGTTTGTGAAGGTAATGACGGCATGCAGGTCAAATAAGGGATGCGCTGTTGCTAACACCCCCACAACCCCCACCCCCTCCTCCAGCCCCTCTGGACAGCAACCTGCAGACTCTCTGTGGTCAACTAGAGGACTGTGTCGTCACCGCCAGTCAGGCCCTAACGAACATATCGGAGTCTTATGAGTAATCTCATCGTAGAGATGTAAGATTGTGACGACATGTCTTTGTGACTAATACAGGCCTGCGTGCAAATAATCAACGTCATAGGCATCCTCCGATCATTTTAAACTTTGATTCAGCCAGTTGGGAGCATAAAACGAGTCCTACGTTTTAATATTCACATTTTTAATTATCCCTCAGACAATAGCGGGTGGGATATGTACCATGAAATAATCTGTTTAAATTTTTTGTCAGGGTCAAATGAAGGAGACTGTTCGGATCGCTTGTTGGTCAAATTACCACTAAATGCATGATTCAATTTAGATGGATTTTCTTCCTGTGGGAATGATCGATTTGTTTTTCTGACATTGGCACCAAGCAACCAATTGGATTCTTCCAACTGAGCAAACAGCAGCCAATTTGTACTCTCAGGAGGATAAACATAAACAATGATGAACATAGGTAAAACGCTGCACTTAATGTGCGCTATATACTGTAAATACACAAAGAACACACACAAACAATCAACTAACAGAATTAGAGCTGAATCTGTAGGTTTAGTTTTTATCCCTCCTCTCCTTTTTCCTCCCCGTCTCCCTCCTCTTCCTCTCCTTTACCTTCTCAGTAGGCAGAAAACTACACAATGAATGAAAGAGTAGTGAGACTCAGCCCACATTTGGCCTTAATGCTAGGATACTGCCATACAGAAGGTTCAATATAGCATGTCTAATGACTGGAGGGTACGTATAGCAAGCATATTTACAACTTATATAACACATCAAGTATTTTTATCTGTCATATATTGGAAGCCCAACTGTAGCTGGCTGCTTGACTTGAATGCTGGCCACAGCTGAGTCATGGCTAAGAGCAACAAAGCAAGAACTGACATGGATGTCAAGAGTCAGATGTTTTCCATAATAAAGGAAATAGATACGCCCGTGTGTAGTTGTCACACCTCAGTAGCTGCGTCTCCATTCAAATGTCAAGCAATTTGTTCTCTGACCTTTGAAATGTTAAATAAGAAAATGCAGATCGGGAGAGACGTAAAGAATTTGTATCGTACATCCACAACTAAAATATAAGTGTGGAAGAAGTTGCACATATTCAAAACTGAACCATCATTATCTCATTACACGGTTTGCATTAAAACCTGTGAAAAACTTTGGATGGAAACTCAGCCACTGTCTTGACATCCCTTTGCTCCTCCTTCTCTTCCTCCAGTCCAGAACAAGGGGACCACACCCTAAATCAGAGAGCCTGCTGGGAAGTGTAGTCTCAGAGGGTCTTTTTTGCTACTTCCTGTATCTATTAGTCTTTTTTCTATTGGATCCTGAAGCCTTATATGTGCTTCTAAGAAGAGGCCAAACTTCGGGGGCATGCTTGTTTTATAACCTGGGGTGTTCCAGGCGGGTGGAGTTCACCTGTCCCACGTTAGTCCTTATCCGCATGTTTAAATTAAAGTCTATAACTCCACCCGTCTCGTCCACTACAGGCTACAGAGCAAGAATGCCCATGACTCTGTCTTGTTGCATGGGGGCTGCTGTTGCCTTTGGTATTTTGTATACGATGTATGTAAACATGTATGTATTTGTGCCCTCTCATACACTCCTCCTCTTGCACTTGTCTTTTTCTGTCCTCTTGCTCTGTGTCCTTGTCTTCCTGTGTCTGAAATCTGCATAATGTTGTTCGACCTTCCAGATGAATTATTCATGTGCTGTTAACGTCCCCCGTAAGCTGCGTCTTGTCAAAAAATCTGCCTGCTCTGTTCTTTTCTTGGGTCCGTGTTCCCACCGGTTTATCCCTAAAGTGTTTCGGTGCTAACGTCCTCTTTTGTTCCGTCGTAACCCGCGGAGCAAAGATGGATTTTAGCAATAAGATGTTTCAGTTCACCCCGGCTCGGGTAGACAGCCGAGCTAGTGATGTAGCACATGATAGCGCCTCCAGTCAAAACACCATTTGAGTCATCAGCCTATTTAAAGTCCCTGGGTGGCCCTGTTCTCCTGTTTACCAGGTCTTAAAACGGTTGTCTTCATCTCAGAGCGCAGCGTTAAACTAAAAGGTCATGAGAATTATTCAGTAGTAGAGCAGCTGACATTTAGAAGTCCAAATATATGTGATTATGGGTGATGGATTGGTGATTGAGAGATGTAAAAACTGCACATGCATCAGGCGGTCATATGAAGATCAGGTGTAGCAATACTTTGATGTGAGTCGGTGTGGTAGAGGTTGGTGTGTTGTGACCTACCATGATATTTCCATGTAGTGTTTCTTATCAGCCATTTAAACATTTTGAGTGGTTTAAAAATGGATTGAGTCGTGTACTTGATCTGTCCTAGTAAGACTATTCCAAAGGAGATCCAGCTTGCTGAGCTAATTACAGAAAAGAACTGAATTTTAGGTGAGTCCTTATTTTCCAAAGGCTCTGTAATGTCTATACATAGAAATATATATCATATATTTTATACTATATGCATAGTGCATATGTTTAATACTGTGAAAAATACTGTGATACCTATTTTTGTAGTAAAGATAGTAAAAAAGAAGAGGAGAGTATGTTTAAATAGCCATGAAGGGAACTTTAGCGTGTATATTTTACCTGCAGGAAATCACATACGAACCCACGGGCCAGATGCATAAAACTGTGTGCACACATAAAGCCAGAAATATGCATACGCGTTATTATCATCAGATTTATAAAGCTGTGCGTACACATGTTTCTATTTTATAAATCTCAGTCATTGTGGAAGTGGGTGCACGTGCACGAGCCTCATTTTCACTAGCCATTAATGGATGAAGATACACTCTGAACCAGCTGTTTTCAGCTGTATCAATTCGCCACCTGCTCCACCAGTCTGTACACCTGTTAATGAAACAAACCGTAAAGAAGAAGTGCCGTTTCACAGATTGTGTTGCACCAGCGAGAAGTGTCATTACGCAGGGCTGTGTAGCTATTTATAGTCCATATCATTCATTCATCACATGGACCTGTAAGCCCTCATCAGCAGTCATATCAATGATTAGTTTGTAGCTCTCATACCTAAACAAACTCTATAAGCTGTGTCACAACTAAGGAGAATAAAGAATATCAGAAAAATAAAATGCTGATTTCTATGTAAATAAAAAAATGATAAAATAAATCACATAGAAATGATTGATCAGTATAACGTTTGTAAATGTGCGTCGGATCGGCATTTTACAAATCTGTGTAAACAAAAGAATCACAGAATCAGTGCAGCTGGTTGTCAACCAAAACAAATAATGTTTTATTAAAAGATTCCATCTGTCAGCTGATATTTCATTTCCTCTTCATCACATCAGCCTCAGATCGCTGTAGAGAAACGTGTGTACGTCTGGAGGTGTTCACGTTCTCACCACACATCCAGTGTTCATAGATACCAGTTTATGTGCAGGGAATGACGTATGTATGGGTTTTTGTGTGTATGCATCATTTATGCATCTGGCCCCAGGTCATCTTGAGAGCGAATATATATATAAATGAGGCAAGAATGTTGCGGATGTTTGTTTATCATGATTTATTTCTCTTTATGATTATTGTGTTGATTTTCATCCATGGGATTGAGTAGCTCAAATCTAATCTCACCTCCTCTCTCTCTTCTAAGAACAATCCAGAGACAGATGCAGGTATTTCACATTTTTTAATAGTTACATGTTTCAAGAAGCTGTTTCACTATTTTTCTCTTAAAGTTAAATAGTGAACAACTTTGGTAGTACAGTGTTCTATCTTACTATCCTTATTTATTTTTAAAGGGTTTTACACCCAAAACTCACCTTATCTGCAAATGTTTAACTCTGATTGGTGTAGGGAATAAGTGACATCACTTTTTTCCCCCACAGAGCCCCGCCCTCTTCAATCAGTGAGAAAAGTAAAGACAGAAACAGAAATCTCTTGTGCAAAACAACCAAAAGTTTTCCGACTTTGGCAGATAAGTGTGATCTTTTAGAACTTCATTGTTCTTAGCAAGAAGCTGATTGAGAAAATACAATTTTAGGGCCTTTAAATTTCTGAAACTAGCCTGAAAGACCAGGATGTAAATGTGAGTTAAGGAGGAGAGACTTTTGATACTCAACCACCATCACATTTATTATCAACGCTTCACTTCTCCATTCTTCATTTTTCTCTGCTTCTTCCAGCCTGGTTGTGAAGGTTGTAATCACAAAACTTTGGACGGCAGTGTGTTAGCTTGTGATTGTCTAGCCCCACTATCCCCCCCCCTCCCTCCCCTCAACCACAGACACTTTATCACAGAAACACCCCCCCTCAGCCTCCTAACCCTCAGTCACTGCTACCTGTTTTCAGGTCTTGGAGCGACACAGAGAACTTCTACTCCAACGATCGTAGCATCCTGACGCTGTCGCCCATCGAGGCCACCCACTGCTGAATCCCAGGGCAACTGACTGTAACACGCACAGAGCCGGGGAAAGCTGCTACTTCCGCTATGAGTCATAATCACAACCCCCCCCCCGCCACCATTTTATAAACCTTCTTTACTTAAAACTCAATGCATTCTCAGCTGGATGCAAAGCTGACTTAAACAGCTGTCGCATCATATGAAACCAAAGGACTCAGGCTCAGTGCTGCGGGTCGCTTTATCCTTCAGCAATTCGTGTCCCAGAGTGAATAAATTCTTGTCAGAAAAGTGGAGGACATGTAATGAGAGCTGCGACATGAGGAGAAATGAAACGCGTAGTGCGGAGCCAGTTAGCGCAGCATGAAGCAGACATCTGTGGAGCCGCTACTACTGTAGAGAGATCCGGATCTTTCAGCATCAAATGATCAGACGTCTGCTGCAGTTATCTAAGAACATCTTATTCAAGTTCAGTACCTTTTACAAGCGTCTTTAAAGAAGACATGAGACACACACTGTGCTCTGAGATCAGCCCTGGTACATGAACTTGCAGCTATTTTTCATTTTCAGTACAGCTGCCAAACTTATTTTTTCTTGCAACTGATGTTAAACCGACTGTAGGTCTTTCATATCCGTAGACACCGAATCTGAACGCAGATTCCTGACTGTCTGGTCTTTTTGCTGTAGCTAACGTCAGGAGTCGGTCCCGCTCGAAGCATCGCAGCCCGAGGACTGCCACCTAACCGAGCTGGTTCCAACACCTGAACACAGGACTGAGGTTGTTTGTAGACACCAGCTACCAAGACTTTCAATGTAGCACCGAGACAGAAGCTCAGCGACATTAAGACTTACATCTCAGAGGCTCGCAGCTGAGGCCTTCCATCACGTCGCTTCCATAAAATACAATCTTTTCTGCTACAGACCTCCTCCAACCCTGCATATCTCTGAGCTGTCAGCCCCGCTGCACCTTCATTTCTCATTCAAGACGGAAAGGGAAAAAAAGCTCGACCACCCACAGTCCTGTAGCATCCAGAACCCTGCTGCTGATCCAGCACAGCTCTGCAAATGTTTTGTTTTTTTTTCCTCCTTCAGACCTACAGTACTCCCCGAGATACTGTATGTGGAGCTTCATCTCTACCGTGGTACCAAAGACCAAAGGATTCAGACTGGAGATTAAAAGATGTATTTTTGTGCCTGATTGTACAGAAGCTTATATTGTTGTTTAGACTAATTATCATTGTTCGCGCTGCTTTCTCGTCTGACTGTTCAGGCCTCTGTCTCCCCTGGTGTGTCGCTCTGAAAGGAGGCCGGACAGGGTCTGTTTATAAAGCCATACATTTTCAAGAAGTTATATTATTGATAGATTATTGAAGGTACTGTAAATAGAAGCTGTTTGAGCCCGTTGTTACTTTGTGTACCCCTTGAATGCCTTTTTTTCACTCAGCCGAGTCACTAAAAGCATCTCAGCGTTAAAGGCCGTGATGCTCAGGGAATATTTTGAGGTAATGAAAGCTGAAAAATTGGACCTAATCAGGTTTAATAACATCAATGTGAACAGAAAACCGAGGTAGAATCATCCATCTCAGTTGCCTAAAAATATTTCCTGTCTATCTAATCAGATAATGGTACAATTATTTTATTTCAGTGAGACAAAAATGGCTTTTAATGGCTAGATGCTTTCTGTGAATCACGGCTGATGCATGTCGACCCAGACAGCAGAATGTTTCTATCTTTAGAGATAAATATTATCAGACAAATACGGTTCAGCTTCAAAAAGACAAAAAGAAAAGCAGAGAGTTTGCACAAGTCACATATCAAAAAAAATCACTTTTTTTTTTGTTTTGTTTCTCAAATCATTGTCACCATCGAAACCATGTGAACCATGTTTTTGCTGTTACGTTGTTCTTGCCATGTGTGTTTCTATCCACCTGTTGATGAAGTGTGTGTGTGTGTGTGTTGGTGTGTTTCTCTGTATGGCAGCCACGTCGGTTAATAATGGCGGTACAGACAGTACGTAGTTTCGTTGTGAGTTTCTGTTGCCCGCAGGTCAGTTTTCTCTTTAAATACTTGGTACGCTCCTTCTTCTTCCAAAAAAAAAGTCAACAGAGTTGATCTGAGGAAGATTTGTTACGGTTCTTATTTTTTTGAGTTGTGGGGCATTTAGGAGACTCCAGAAGGTGACTGACAGCTGACAGAAGTTTAGGTAGAAACCCTTTAAGACAACCGTTTTAAACTTGACATCAACCACCACTCCACCGGTACATGCCTCAGCTCACACGGGGAACACAAAGAGTCATAGGATGTTTCTGTTTCTACGGTTACAGTTTGAAGATCTAATCGGTGTCCCTCAGCAGCTTGAAATCAGTCAGTAATATTCCTGTCATGTGTTGATTATTCTTGATGTTTATTTTCAAAATGGTACAGCTGTTTGATGCAAACCTGGGCCTGTTATATCCTCTCTGTTCTCACAGGTGCAACTGATGATGACATTGTCTATTACTGCGGTACTTTTTTTTTTCCCCCCCTGCTATAATATGTTATACATTTCTTACATATCAATATCTCAGTGTGTCCTGTAAATGGCCTGAATGCAGCCATGAGGTTTGATATCCATTTAGCTATTTTTTTGTTTGTTTGTTTGAGCTGAAAGAAGGCCTGAAACAAACAGGATGTCATTATGTTACAACAACCCAGCAGATAACGATCATATCATCACACCGTTGTTGGAAACCCAAATCATCAGTTGCTCGTAAGCTCCTTACACCGCAGTCACACAGGAATTTGTAACCATTTGACCTCATATCTACTATTAAACTTCCTACTCGGATACACCTGTGATATGTACTTGAATTAAGAAAACTCCATCAGTTTTATATAAGGTTTAAAGTTTAAAGGTCAGTTTAAAGCTTTATAATAAAGTTTGAGAAAGTAACCCTGGTGATGTGACAGATGTCACTTTGACATTAAACTTTTATTATTAATTTAGTTCATGGACTTTGAAAGATAAGGGCATTGAGGCAGTGAAGGTCTTAGAAAAGATGCTGTTGAGTTGCATTATGGGAACTGTAGGATCAGCATTGTTGGAGCTTGAGTCATGCCAGGGACTGTAAGTTGGGATATCAGGGCACCTGCTGCTTTAATTTTGAAGTCCCCCAACTTTATGGAAGTGCAATACTAAATCCAGGAGTACCTCTTTAATTCCTTGAAGAAATTGTCAAACTTGATACAGCAGAAGCCGAAACAGACTGACTTTAAGTCCTTAATATGGGTCAAAAACACTGAATCCTACAATTCCCATAATGCAGTTCAGCGCTGTCTTTCATAAGACCATCCATGCCTCGTAACTCCACAGTACTTCCTGTTAATCATTTTAATACTGGAGCCCAAGCTGATTATGACCCTGATGACATCACTAAGGTTATTGTTTCAAATCTCCTCCAGAGCCTCAAATTACATTATACAGCTATAAAATGAATAACTTGATATTTATGGGATATTGATACATTTTATGAAATGGAAACAAATAGTTCAAACTGATTGTAAGTATTTTACTTCTTCGCTTGTGCTCACAGACCCAAAATGTTTATTGTGACATAAGTAAAGCCTACGAATAGATACTAACAAAATGTAAAGACCCAGCCTGTTTATAAAGATAACACAAATATGAGACGAGTACTAATGATGTGCTAAAAAAATCATTCACCGAGTTAAAAATACAACAAAATACCTAGAAAAAAAACAAATAAATCATAACGGAGGACAAAGATATCGATGAAAACCTTCACATTTTAGCAATTTTTGTTTCAAAATGTCCTTTTTCCGAAGTCTGTTGTAAGACTCGGTGATGAAAAGACTTTTTTTTTTAAACCTTTGGAATGAAAGTTTAGCTGCAATAAACTCTGATGAGCAAAGTTTAAAAACGTTAAAGGATCGATTCACAATTTCACGATCGTATATCGGATCATTTTGAACATTTCGGGTCTGTGCTGATAGTGAAAACTAAAAAGTACCATCCAGTCAGTTTCAATTCAAAGCAGACAATAAAAACAACATATATAATATACACATGTAAATGCAGTTCTGTAATTGCACTTTATCCAGACTGTCTATCCAGGTGCAGATATATATTTTTCAGTATCAAATGTAATTGAGGCCCAAGTGGCACGAGAGTTATCTTTTTACTGCTGTTATACAGTATATGCAGAAAACAGATGCTATGTTGTTTTTTTGTGTTTTTTTTTTTTTTTTCCTTTTAAGATCAGATGTGATGTAAATAACCAGGACCTGGTTCTCCAAAAGCATCGCAGCACTGACGTCACCTGAACTCCGTTACGAGTGAGCCGTGGGGGGGGGGTTTGGATACGAGGGGTATTTCTAGAAGCAGGAGATTACTCAGCCAAGTAGTTAAAAAAGAATGACTTGATCATCACGTCGTCCACCTGAGGCACTATCCAAATTTAATGGATTCTTTAAAAAGATCACCTGCATCTGGAAATACTGGTCAAAATTTAAGTGTGTAAAAATGATATTTGACCTAAGTTGTGATCCTGAACTGCTCAATTAAAGAAATTGATCATCATTATTTAACATCAATTATAAATAAACTTAACTTTCCTCAAAAAGAAAAAAACGTGTAGAGACGGTGACAGATGAAGTCATTGCAGAGATGCTCTTGGAAAGCCGAGCCTCGGTGTGCACGCTCGAATCAAATTAAGGTTTCCTTGATCAAATCAGCTAAAAACAGAACTCTAAATTAAAATGTCAACCAATCAGTTTCCGCAGCAGAATGTCCTGTGACTCAGCATCGGCCGGCCCAGACACGAGGCTGCTGCGGGATCATGTCGGTTTGTTGAAATTATTTTCCTCTCGTCGAGTAAATCACCTCACTAGACGATAAATAACACACCGCCATCACTCTTCTGTTGACTGATATCTGTTGCTGTGTCTGTCTGTCCTCCCTCCTCCTGTCTGTAAATCTGTCTTATAGCTGTTTATGAAAATGCAGTTCTATTTACGAAATAAAAGACAATTTTTAAGAAACTGGGTTTTTTTTAAAAAAGTGAGAGTTCTTTCACGTCACTGCTCTTTAAATGCAATTTCTGGGAAGCAGACAGTAACTGACCAGAACTAAACAAAAACAACAGCGACTGAAAAACAACTCAGGAGAAATCTCCGGTGGAGTTAATGAGGGAGAAAATAGGCAATTATGACCTAATAGCAGGCAGATAGCAGCAATTAATACAGTAGATCAACTCAGTGTCTCTCAGTCTTACATGACTGTCTGAGGATTACATTATATAAAGAGTTCAATTAAAGTTTAAAGGTTGACTCGAGGCCTGACGGCAGGTTTTTTTTGTTTTTTTTACTATTTCAACTCTTAAAATGATTCATTTTAATTAACAACAATTTTGATGATCAATTCAAGTCACTTGTCAAGTAAAACTGTCAAACATTCTCTTGTTCCAGCTTCTCAAATGTGAGGATTTACTGTTTTTCTCTGTTTTGTAAAAAAAAATTGTATATCTTTGGCTTTTGGACTGTTTGTAAGACAAAAACCTGCAATAAGAAGTCGTCATCTTGAGCTCTGGGATATTCTGAATAAATACAGCAGGACTGTCTTCTTTTATCCCGACCAACAGTCCACAACCCGACAATATTCAGTTTACTGTCATAGAGGACTAAAGATAATACACGCAGTAAATCTGCATTAAATAGATGCTGAGTTTTAATTATTTATTGGAATATTTCACAATCTCATGATTATACTTGTATACTTGCTTAGCCTGTATTCATTTATTTCATAATGCCTTGTTTATTTAATAAATAATAAAAAACACTTTGGGTGTGCATACCTGGAAATTGTGATTTTTCAACTATTTTATGACATTTTATTGACAAACTGCTTATTTGGTTAATTTATCAATCAACAGATTCATTTATAATAAAAAAATGGTTGCAGTCCTGATTATAAACTAGCCGGCCGGTTTGTTGCAGCTCCTTTTTAAACTCATTCAGCTGCCTCTTCGGGTCCCGTGAGGCTGCAAAGACAAAGATTTACCTGCTGAGCTGCGGAGCTTGATTAGATCTTCAGTTAGTAACAGCTCTCCTTATTTCATTTCCATTTACTTTTAGTTGTGCACTGGGAGTTTTCACACACACCACATTAAAAAGGTGCTGCGCAGCCTCACAGGTGTTTTCAGTTATTCTGGCTGATTACACCTCCAAGGTGAAGCGGGTCAGAGCTGTGCTATTACATGACAAAGCTTTCCTGTCCGAACAGCTGCAACAAAACAAAAGTAGGAGGGTGGGGGGGAGATGTCAATAAAGCTCAGCCTGTACACACACACACACACACACACGAAAACAGGTCCCATTGGCCAACAGAAGTAACTAAAAAGTTTAATCTCTCTTTAAAAAGTGAAATTTAAAAACACAACCTGCCTCCAAACACTTTCAAGTTCATCAAATAAGACATAAAGCTGTTTATACTTTGACAAAAGTTTATTACAGTATCTGACCACTCCAATATCTTCTTATTTTTTTTAAAAAATCATCTGGTTTTACATCTACAAAATAAGCCTGGAGATGAACAAGTGTTTAAATGATCAGTTTTAGTCTACAAGGCCTCGTAGCACACGGTTAGTAAGAGGACAGTGATCAGCAGAAACAGGTCATGTGTCGAGACCGTGTGAATAAATCACTCGGACTGACGGTGGATTTACACAGAAGCAAACCATCTGTTAAAAGCCCTTCGTGACTGACGTTTAATTCTTGAAGGGTCGTTTGAAATCAGGGCACAAAAACACTGAAAATAGGGACTTTAACTTTGTATAAGAATAATCTG
This sequence comes from Thunnus thynnus, assembly GCF_963924715.1. Lineage (NCBI taxonomy): Eukaryota > Metazoa > Chordata > Actinopteri > Scombriformes > Scombridae > Thunnus > Thunnus thynnus. The sequence continues at coordinate 7,610,313 of NC_089524.1, read as the reverse complement.
ATCTAAAGGTCGTTCTGGAGTGTTTTTTTCTACCTCCGTGATTCAAAAGGCCTCTTTTTTTTCTCAGCGCTGCATTTAGCTACAGACACGTCATGATTAACACAGGGTTAAACTAGAACCGCTGCTTTAATAAGTGCAAGAACATGTCATGGGGGGAAGAGAGGATGGAAGAGTTTGGGGTCAGTCTGGAAGGACAGAAGGTGTGGACTGTTTTCAGTTTTTAATCAATTAGCAAAAACAGTTCAAATACTAGAAGGTTTCCTGATATATACAAGTGGAGGGAGAGCTTAACTTCACTGAAAATGTAAAAAATCACCGAGCTTGAAGGCGCCTGTGTTTTACTGGACAGTCACGATAAATTCCTGCAGTTTTTTTTTCCCCCCCAGACGGAGCAATAAACAAACCAGTAATGCAATACGTGGGGCTGAGAATTCTCACATAAATACTGAATGAGAGGGTTTTTCCCTCCTTGATTTATCAGTAACTATTCCTATAACCCTCTATGGCATAATTCAGCAAGAACTATGTCTTGTTTATCACTTATCATCCCACCTACTAAGCATCTTCTGCCTCAAATTTGCTGACAAACTTCACTGTGTAAAAAAAAGAGTATTTCACAGTGTATCCATAAGGACTGAAATGCATGATACTAAACAGAAGAGATAAGGTACCCAACACCCCTGACATAAACCAACACAGAGAAGGGAAACAGATTCAATGATAACTGCAAAAACAAACACACAATAAAGAAAAGCAGAAACAGATAATAGTTGAATCAACATAAAAGGCAGTTGTCTGTTGTGTGAAAGGCAACGTTAGAGATCTTAGTGGAGGAAACACTTTTTTATGACCGTTTCTACGAGAGCTTTTCCAACCCAGTAACATTTCAGGTCACTCTAGCTGTTTCGGACCTTCTTAAAATGCGTTTTGGGGTCCCCAGGATGAAAGTATCCGTCTCATCCCTTCCAGACTGAGCCAGACTCAACAGCTGATTCTGGTCCTGACTCACATTTTGAGAAATATGAATCAGGCGCTGGATGCCGACACCACCTATTCAGTCACAGTAACTCGTTCTGGCTCTCTCTCGTACCTGCCGCTGTGATTTGTGGGTTTGATTGTGTGTTAGATTGGGATTACTGGCCGCCGTCCCCGTTAGCCTCCCCTTCTTCTTCTTCCAGTTCCACCAGAGGAGCGTGGCGGTTGGCCTGAGAGCCCTCGCTGAAGAAAACCTTCTTGATCACGCCTGACTTTGGCGCCCGGATCGTGTGCTGCGTAGACGACAAAAACAAGCGATGGATCAACCTCAGACGCTCAGAGAGTGTAACTACGTTAGAGACGGACTGGTGGTTAAAAGGTCGCGATATGTGTGTGTGTGTGCAGGAGCGCCTCACCTCCATCTTCATGGCGATCATGACCATCAGCGGGTCTCCGACACTGACTTTGTCTCCTGCTTTCACCAGCACCTGAACACACCACAAACACAACAGACTTGATGATCTAGAGTTGTTTCAGTCTTTGTGCTTCTCAGGAATAAATATCATCGCTCATAACGTCACTCAAGGATAACGAGCTTAGCTTAATCACGGCGTTATTGTTTCTTTATTAGACTGCTGTAAAAATTCTCTGCGGCTCGTTCAAAAGCCTGGCAGCCGGTCTGCTCTTATCACTACTGTTTCAGTCTCATTACGCTGGCTGCCAGGATGTTTTAGATAAACAATAATACAGTCAGGAGGTGTCCTCGTAGAATAAAATGAGAGACAAGGTAGAGACGATGTGAAGCACGGCGGCGTTTCTTTTAACGGGGTCGATTCTTTCGTGTTTATAGCGTCGACACTTAACTGTCACTGAAAGGTTAAGCTGTGCTCAAATCATTTTTAAAGAAGGGGAAAGGAAGTTAACTGGATATATAGAGGGAAGTAAAAGCATCAGGTATGTGTAGTTTGAAGGACGGGTTCACATTAGATGCTCATATGAAAACTGAAACAGGTTTAACTTGCTGTTCATACTGACTATAAGATCCCTTCTAATGAGCTTTCAATGGAAGTGATGGGGGATGAAATACAGTTTTGTTCTGTGTAAAAATGTAGTTAAAAGTTATCTCAGGTTAGTGCGAGGCTTCAGCAGTCAGAGTTGTCAAATCAACTAGATATTTTTCAACGTTTCAGTACAAAATTTTTAGTAAAAACCTGTGTTTCCGTGGTGACGTGTGGAGTGAATGTTACACAAAGAAGAAATTTACGCTAAAGAGACTTTCTAAGTTTGGAAGATACATGATTTGTCTAAATCAGACTGCTGAGGCCTCATATTAGTTTATACATTTCTACACAGAAGATGATTGTGGATATTGTCCCCCATCACTTATATTGGAAGCATGTTAAGAACAGATCTGGTCGGTATGAACAGATTACAGCGAGCGAAACCTCTTTCAAGGCTCATATGAGCACCTGACTTTTGTTTAAAGAAAATTTTAACCTTGCAGGTAATAAAACTAACTGCAGCAGAACTTTCATTAGTCATGGTATAAACACAGTAATCCTGCTTTGTGTTATGGTTCATAGTGTTGTCTTGCTGAGCCCCAACATACAGTATATAAATGAAGCCTGACTGTACTTCACAGTGTCTCTAATCATCTGTCGTCAGTTTTGAAGTTGAAACTCTTTTAGCTCAGCAACTTTTTTTATTCTACCTTCTGTGCAGCACTTTGTAATTTACTCTGTCGACTCTTACTTGCAACAATGTCAGTATCTGACATCTGAAAATAATTTATTTTTCTGTAAATGTTGAGTCAACAGCCCTCTAATGTTGTATCTTGAATTCCTGTTTAAACCAGGATATTTCAAATGGTGATTTAATTTCTCTCAACTTAAGACATTTCCTCCAGAAAAATGTGTGACGACTAGTTTGGCATTAAAAAAAAAAAAAAAAAAAAAATCAATTCATGTCACTGCCAACTTGAATTCATAACGTGGTGAAACCGAACTCACCTTCTCTATGGTTCCAGTCATGGGGGCCACCGCTCCACCCTGAGCCCCGGAGCCACTCACACCGGCCAGATACTTTGGCACCGGAACAGACACCTCGGAGCTCCCCTCCTGCAGAGAAGACGTAAAGATGTCAAAAACGGAGCCGACACTTAATTGAGAGCTGAGGTAAAAGGGTTCAAACGGGCTTTAATTTCCCCTGATGTCAGACGTTGAGTGTTTATCACCGGTTTTAGCAGATGATGGATGCTAAAGACTGGAGATACAGACGGTTTCCGCGGCGACAGGTGAAGTGTAGTTATCTTTAAATCAACTGTGTGGATTTACAGCTTTGTACTAAATCCTTTATTTTGCCAAATTAACCTGCAATACTTTGGCTGTAAACAATAAATACAAGACAATAAACCTACGAGAATAATAATAAATCTACATGACAAGCTTTTACAACACTATGAAGTGTTTATCATTTCAATCACACGCCAACAAAATAATAATAAATCACTAATTTCTCCTTCTTGTGACTTTAAACTGCACATAAGTATTAAAACCCCTGTGTGATGATGTCCTTGGCTGAGTGGATGTAGATGAGATGTAGGGAAAACAGATGCGAGGCCTCCGTCATATCTGCATCTAATTTACATTTAGGTCACCCGTGCATGCAGCGTCTTTGTTGTTGACAGTGGCGGTGCAGCGAGGACGTACCGTGGAGAACAGGTGCACCGTGTTGTCCAGGATCACCAGTTTGGGACGAGACTTCACTCCGTTAACGGAGCAGTGCAGGAACGAAGCTCCGCCCTCCGTCTCCACCTCCCCGGTCACATGGTACGCCTCCTCACCGACCTGAGAGAACAAAAACGGTTACGGTTAGTGTGAAGAAAACGGATCTGAACTACAGTTTCACCTCCTGTTGTTACTCTTATCAATGAGATTATTACTGAAATATGATCAATATTCATACTGTGACTATTACTACTGTTAATACTATTACTGTATGTCTAGAACTCCACATACTGTTGGAGAGCTTGTCTTTGAATCCATGTGTAATAAATGCATCATCAATCATAAGGGATCATTTTTATTTAGATGTTTTTATTATTTCTATTTTGTTTCATATTCAAAACCAAAATTTTATGTAAATTATTTTGCACTTTGAGCTGCATTGTATGTATGAAAGGTGCTGTACAACTACATTTATTATTATTATATTATTATTATACAAAAATCTCATAAGCTGATATATAAAAACTGATTTGGGTTCTTCAAAATCAATTTAGTGCCTTATCAATAATATTGTGTAAACTTTTTTTTCTAGCTCACCTGCATAGTGTAGCTTCCATCTTTGTTGTATGTGACGACCACGTCGACTTCTAAAAGACAAAGAAATGTTTTAAAACAGGTTTGTGATTCATAAACGAGGTAGAAAGGAAGCAAACGAGAGGAAACCAGGAAGAAACTTGACGCTGATGTTTCAGCTGAGCGTTATCGTGATCATCAGACTGACGCCGCAGCAGCAGCAGCAGCAGGACTTATTTTTGGCCTTGCAGTGACAATTTTAATAAGAACATTGAATAATGAATAGGAGTTCATTAACGGACTGTCACAAAGCAGACCGGCCTTAAATTTAATTATTCAAACAGTCATTAAATGAATCAGATCCGCTGTTCTGACCTGCTGCTGTTTCAAACTAACACAATATATCACTTCTTCAACTGATTTAACACACGATGGAGCTGTCGTTACGTCTTCCTCTAAAGACATGACTCCATGTTTGGAGAATATTAAAATCTCACATGATCCTGTTTACCTGCCAAAACTGACGGCTCTAAAAGAACAGACTGATTCAAACTGGCTCGACAGAAGATGAATCCTAAACTATTTCGTTAAAGCGAAACATTCATTGGTTTCAGCTTCTTAAATTTGAAGATTTGCTACTTTTATTTTTTTTAATTATTTAGGTTTTGGACTGTTAGTTGGACAAAACAAGCAATTTGAAGATGTCACCTGAGGCTCTGGGAAACTAATGGACATTTTTCTCTCCTTTTTCACATTTTCTGAATAAACGAGCTCAATCTGACATATGATCTAAAGGCTCTGGTTAGAGGCTGACAGTGTCGGTCTGTCAACTTTAACTATTGGTACTTATTGACAAAAAAAGTTTCTCAGCTGTTCCAGCACTTGTGATTTGACTTTTCTTCCTCCTCCCTGCAGTGCTGTACACCAGAGGGCAGCAAAGACAGAACAGCATGTTATACTTACTCTTGTCTCCCAGCTGCAGCTTCATGTTTCTGTTAAACTGTATGTTGTTTCTCCAGCCGCTGCTGGAGCCAAACGGGGAAAAGGGATCTGGAAATCACACACACACACACATACACTTAAGAGTATTTCTTTTTTCAGCTCAAATGTGCGCTATAAATCATGTGTCATCATCACACCGGAGATGACCGTCTTCTCTCCTCACCGGTGGAGATCTGTGTGAAGTCCTGTGTGTGTCTCCTCTCCTGCAGCAGCAGGCCCAGGGCTGCCTGGCAGATCGTTGTCCCAGAGGGAGCCCTGGGTGCGGGGAAGAGGTCGGCGTAGTGCTGAGGGATGAAGCTGGTGGTCACGTTTCCTGCCTCGAACTCCGGGTGACCCGAGAGACTCAGCAGAAAGTCTATGTTAGTGTTCAGACCCACGATCTGAGAGCAGCAGCAGCAGCAGAGAGGACGGAGAGGATGCAAAGAAAAGTGAACACAAAGAAACATGACTTCTGGGGATTCAAGTGACAATTAACTAATAATTAATATTAACAAGTTAATTATTTTGCAAGTATGACATGTAAAGCATCATTTGAGCGTGTCTTACGTTGTACTGCCGTAAACAGTAGCGCAGCTTCTTTAAGGCAGCGGATCGGTCTTCTCCCCACACCACAAGCTTAGCGATCATCGGATCATAATGAGCAGACACCTCGTCCCCTGAAAACAAAGAAACAATATAAAATACAGTAGAGGTTCAATAATTGTTCATCGATTAGTTGATTTAAAAAAAAAAAAAAGAAAACAATCTGCAACTATTCATCATTTCATTTTTCAAGCAGAAGTACCAAACATTTGTTGGTTTCTCAGATGTGAGGATTTGCTGCTTTTCTCTGTTTTATATTATTGTAAATGTTAATGTCTTTGTGTTTTTGACTGTTGGTCGGACAAAACAAGACATTTAAACGAGTTACCTTTGATTCAGAGAAACTGGGACGAGTGTTTTTCGTGACTTTCTGGCGTTTCATAGACTAAACGATGAATCTTTAATGAAAATTATTGTTATTTGGAGCCTTAAAATACACACAGATGTACAAACATACTGGCAGCCACAGTGTTCCCAGTGATTCACCTTCTATTTATCCATCCTTTATAGTTCAAACTCTCTCCCAATAAATCAGATCAAGTTTATTTGCTAGTTATTTCTTGTGATTGGATAATCTTTATATTAATGTCTTGTGTATATTAATGGTTTTTTTTGGATTGGAGAGGACTTGCGTGGGCACCTTTGACGTGCCCATTCATGTAGTTTTATTACTGTATTTTATTTTACTGTGATGTCTTAATTGTACAAACAAATCGGATCTCAAGGACAACAGAGAGAGAAGCAAATGAGAGGAGACCAGTCAGTGTTGTAGAAGCACTCTTCCTGTTGTTTCTGCTCCCTGATCTCTTATCCATCAGTCATTGATTTCATGTGGTTTTACTTGAAGTCTGTCTTGTGTTTTGTTTATTTCATCTCTGTGAGTTGGATCTGGACATCCTACCTTCTCTGACTCCGGTCTCTATGCGTGTGTGTTGGTCCGGTGGAGGGGTGGAGAGATGCAGCAGAGGCCCCGCCCCTGGCAGGAAGTCATTATTTGGATCCTCGGCATAGATACGAGCTTCGAACGAATGTCCGTTCAAGATGATGTCATCCTGGAGCAGAGGCAGGCGCTCCCCTGCTGCCACCTGGAGGAGAGCAGGCCGAGAAGAGATTTTAACTTAACTAAAATCCAAACTCGCTGCTGGCAAAAAGATAACTACTGTTCACTGTCTTTCTCTCTGTATGCCTCCATACCACTACCTCTTGCGCTTGGCTTGAACGGTAATAACTAAGAACACCTTTACTCTTCTGCTTTTTCTCCGTCCCTCACCCTGAGCTGCCACTCCACCAGGTCTGTTCCAGTGATCATCTCAGAGACGGGATGCTCCACCTGCAGCCTGGTGTTCATCTCCATGAAGTAGAAGTTATGCTGGGCGTCCATTATAAACTCTACCGTACCTACAGAAAAAAAATCAAGAAAGAAAATACTGTTTTTTTAGGATGTGGGGCACTGGGGTCAGGTATGTAGGTGTGTGTTTATGCCTCACCTGCCCCGACATAGTTAACAGCTTTAGCTGCTCTGACTGCTGCTTCTCCAAGTTTCCTCCGAACTTCAGGACTAATGCCAGGCTGAAAAACACAAACATTAAGAGACACAGTGAAAACAATGAAAAACAAACACATTCAAGTGATTAGAGCCCTAATAGTCCAGTTTCACAGTGTGCATCCACATTCTTATGTAACATTTATATTGTAGTGCTAAACGGTAGACAGAGAAGATTTCTTACTTTCTTGTGTCTACTTACTAAGAGCTTTTTTTTTCTAAATGAACATTTTGGGGTTTGAGAGAAGCACTTAAGATGCAAATATTAGTTTTCCCAGCTGCCTGTTTGGACTCACTCACACTGGGAGACATGTTTGATAAAAAAGGCGGCAAATCTTTTTAAGACATCGTTTTCTAACTTTCTATTGTTGAAAATGTTAAATTAACTTTATTATTATCCTAGAGGGAAACCGGTTTGCAGTGTGGGCACAAAACTTAATATACACAATAAAAACATACACAATAAGAAGAAAAAACAATCAGCAGGCGGTCCGAGACACAGTCCACACCTGGCGTACATCATTAATAAACATCACACAGAACTAGACAGCACCGTCCTGCAGCGCTTATGATGTACAAAGATTCTACTACTAGTGTTTGGACCACAAAGACACAAAGCAGCACAGAAATATACACAATACTTTCTACTATACAGCATTAACTGCACTGCTGAGAGTACGTGATCCTGAGTTTACACATGACATCAGGCACCATTTAGCTAGTTGTTTCAACTGTGAGTATTTTTCATGATGGCAAATGGCCAACTCTGTCACAAAGATACAAACTCTAATGAAATTCTTTCAGACATACACATGGACACACTCACCCCTGGTGCTTCCTCTATGATCTTCTGATGTCTCCTTTGGACGCTGCAGTCTCTCTCAAACAGATAGACAGCGTTACCGTGAGAGTCCCCGAACACCTGAACCTCCACGTGTCTGCAGCGGCGTGGAGACAGAGAGAGAAATAAAAGAACAAAGTTATCTTTTTTATGTCACAAAGATAACGAGTTGGCGGACTGATTGGTAATATCTGAGTGAACGAGTGTTACCTGGGATCCTCTACAAACTTCTCAACCAGCATGACGTCATCGTTGAAGGATTTTCTGGCCTCTCGTCTCGCCGACTCCAACTGCTCTATGAAGTCTGAGTCTGACCGTGCAATACGCATCCCCTGAGCGTGCGCGCGCACACACACACACACACACACACACACACACACGTTATTACATTACGTTATGTTATTTTGTATTTGCTGAAGTTACTTTGTTAAAGTTATTTAGGTTTTTCCACGTCGTCTCACCTTCCCTCCTCCTCCGCGGACCGCCTTGATCATCACAGGGTAGCCGATCTTGGCAGCCTCTGCTTGCAGCCTCTCGTCTGATTGGTCCTCTCCATGGTAACCACCAATGATTGGCACCCCGGCAGCTGACATGATGTGTTTGGAAGTGCTGGAAAAGAAGGCAAAACAATAAATCAATTGCCAAATATGATATTTTTCACAGTGGATGAAGCTGATTTCATGATTTTCATATCAACTTAAATATATATGTGTGTGTGTGTGTGTGTGTGTGTGTGTGTGTGTGTTACCTCTTAATGCCCATGTCTCGGATGGCAGAGGAAGGTGGTCCAACGAAGATGATGCCTTCCTGTTTACACGCCTCTGCAAACTCTGTGTTTTCTGACAGGAATCCATATCCAGGGTGGACCGCCTACACACACACACACACACACACACACACACAAAATTACTAAAACATCAGGTGTAACAATGTCAAAATCTCCTGTCAACACTGTCTAGGAAGGATGGCTCGACATGACGTTGATGATAACGAAACATGACTTAAAGAATTCTCCTTTTAGCAGGATTAATAGCAGATGACAACATAACTTCTTTCCTAAAAGCTTTCAACATCAAGTACATGATTACTTACATGTGATCCAGACTTCTTGGCCACCTCCAAAACTTTCTCCATGGAGAGGTAACTCTGCTGGGAGGGTGGAGGCCCGATGTGGTAGGCTTCATCTGCCTACAAAACAACCAAAGCGAAACAGAACATTTACAACTGAACGTACAGCAACTGTAGATAAAGCAAAGTTCAATAAACTATCAATGGCTAGTTTTAGAAAAATGTCTCATTGTGTTCACTAAAGCAGTTGCACAGAGAGTAGAAGAAAATACACAGCATCTCACCATGGCCACATGCATGGAGTGTCTGTCTGCGTCACTGTACACAGCCACAGAGCGGACGCCCATCTTCTTGGCGGAGCGCATCACACGACAGGCGATCTCTCCTCGATTGGCTATCAGCACCTTCTCTATCCTCCCCACCCCTGGAACAGGAAACAGCAGACACAATGTCTTTTATTTTAATGTTCTTTAAATGAAAACTTAAGATTAAGTCTGGTACTATGTTGTAGTAAATTGTAGCTACATACAGTATTACCATCGACATTTTTCAAGCATCACTCTCCCAAATTAAGTTGTACTTCCTTATATGCAAAAGAAGCATACTGAACATAAATAAAGACAGATATTTAAAGAAAGATCATATTTAAGTCACCCGCAGTCTATAATGAAGCTGTTATTTAAAGCATTGACAGTGTTGTTCCACTATTATGTCTTACATGAGTCCATATTTTTCACATGTAACAGAAACTTTAGTAACTCATTTAAATTACAGTTTACTCATAATTCAGTTGTTAAACATACACTGAGTAAACGATAACATGATGTAAAGTACTGCGCAAATGTTTTAGGCACTTTAGATGTTTAGATTCTTATCCATCACGCAACACCTTCACAGAGGCGTCTGATTGGTCCAAAATTTATTCTGCTGCATGACAACGACCCCAAACATACAGCCAGAGTCATAAAGAATTGTCGTCAGCTACAAGCAGAACAAGGAGTCCCGTGTGCAGGTGTGCAGAGGATTACTGGTGCTGTTGTACTGAACTTTGTATGAAGTTAATTGATAAATAAAAACTATTAATGGCATCATTTTTGAAAGTGTCCTCACTTTACTTTTAGAGCTTAAAACTTTTGCATAATACAATTCTGCTGCAAGTCTCATAGATGATAATAATATTGAATTATTACCCAAACCCTAAGCCAAACTGTTTCATTTCATTTAGAGTTTTGCATATAACGGAGAAATTTGTGTTATGATAATATGGCGAGAAGCAATTTCATAACTCACCTCCCGAAATAAGCCTCACGCTTTTTTTGGTCCATGACAGTTTTCTGAGGAGAGGAGAGAAATGTTAACAACTTGCAGACAATTCATTTCTACATGTGAAGGGCAGAGCAGATGCTGATGAACCGACTGTATCGGCGGCAGGGTTAAAGGAAAAGTTCACAATTGGAAAGTCTGTCTTAAAACAACAGTCAGGTGTCCATATAAATGCTGAAGGAGGTTTTCCTCGCTGTAATCTTCCTCCTGTTCATACTGGTTATTAAAAGATCCCCTTCAAATGTGCTTTCAGTGTAAGTGATGGAGGCCAAAATCCACAGTGTGTCCACACAGTTATTTTGTGCAAAAAATGGATTTAAAAGTTTATCTGAAGTTTATATGAGGCTTCAGCAGTCTGAGTTAATCATATCAAGTGGATATCTGACACCTTTACAGTCTTTTTAGCATCAAACTCCCTCTTTGTGTTTCCCCGTTGAGCTGCAGTGGAAGTATAGCAACAAAAAGAGGGACTTTGGCACTAAAAAGACTAACGTTGAAAGACTTCTACTTGATTTGACTCATTTGGACAGCTGATATTCATATTAGCTTCAGTCACTGGCAACCACATTCCCCGGTTCACCCGAGGACAAAAAAATACAGCAAAAAGGCCCTCTAAGTTGCCCCCACAGTAAAGCAAACATGATAAAATGCCTTCTAAGGTGCCAGCACAGAGGAAAAAACATCTGCCTTAGCAATGAGTAAATCAGGATACGGCCCTATAGAGTGCCTCTGTATGTGACAATCTGGAATGAAGTGCCCTCATGGGTGCCCTGTCAGTGGAGAAAAGTGTGATAGTGCCCTGTAATGAACCCCCACAAGCGAGAACACATGATGTGCCCTATAAGTTGTCCTTGTATTGTGGAGAGGTTCTGTATGGGTGCCCTTCTAGTAAGAGAAAAATAAAATTTAAAAAAAAGGAAAAAGTGCCATTTAGGGTGCCCTGAAGTCTATCATACTGAAGTGCAGAATTGGGTGCCTTTTCAATGGAAAAAAAACAAAAACAAACAATTAAGTGCCTCTAGGGTGCCCCCAAGTGTGAGAAAACATGATGCCATGACGAGTGCCCTTTTAATGAACAAAAAACAGTGTCCTATAGGAAAAACACAATGAAGTGAAGAGTATATTCTGAATCACCCTATGAAATGTTAATCTTAATTAGGGATGTAGCATGTATGCTAACATGCATCGCTGTTCTCTGCCCACTGAATGTATCAGGTGCCCTTCATATTTTTTCTGCCCCTTGCCTCAGACAGTCTGAGTCCGCCACTGTCTCCAGATAAACTTTTAAACACATTTTTGCACAGAAGGAGCATTATGAATGCAAGTGCATTATGAAGGGATCTTCTAATGGTTAGTATGGACAGGAAAAATGATTACAGCAAGAAAAAAACCCTGTTTCAATATTCATTTGAGCTCCTGACTGCTGTTTTAAGACTGACTTGAAAAACTGTGAACCTATCCTTTAATTTCTGAAACCATGTTTACAGACACTATGACGGAATAGCCAGCCTAAGTGACTGAATTAATTAATTTTACCAAATGAAAACTGGTTAGCACAGGTGTGTATAAAACATTAGCCACGTTAGCTGTCAGTCTGCTACCTTTATTTAACCTTGCTCAGTTATTATCTGATCCAGCCGCTCGAAAAAAAAAAGATAAAACATTTCATCTACACGTTGATGTTGAGTGGAAAAATAACGTGACTTTGTTCAAGTCAGCAATCACGAGCACCGGCAGATCATTTACAATCTTCGCTCAGACTTAAAATAACGTTAACATTGGTCGGCTTGCAAACTTGATAGCTGGTTAAGCTAACGGACGCTAAGTAGCGAAGTGGTGAAAGATAAGGTCGGCGGGGGGGGCAGCGTGTGTCATACATGATCAATGCAGTCATGTAACACTTTCATGTACTCACTGTGTAAATATCCTCAAACCCTGCAGAGTTGGGAAACTCAGGATAACAGCAGCCATAGCTACCAGCTGCTGCAGCTAGCTGACTGCTAACTGATTGACTGACCTGCTGAGGAGGAAAAAAAAGCGAAGTGGTAATTTTCTAAACAGCTCATATAAACTTTATTTCTTCGTCAACTGAAGCAAACAACTAAACGTACAAAAACGAGATATTTAGGCACCTAAAAAAAACACATTCGCACTCATAAACTCTACCACACACTAATAGATATATATATGTATAAAATCTCGGTGTGCTAGTTTTGACCTTTACAAGGACTCGTAGGGTCGACAACCAATAAGAGAAGGCGATATGGAGGTGGGGGAGGAAGCTGCAGTTACTGCGCATGACCAGCAGAGGGAAGTGTTTCTCTGTTAAACAGCTGGTGAATTACAGAAATGAGACTGAAAAATATACACTAAACAACTATACCGGCTTCATTATATAATATTTTTGAATTATGTTTTAACTTTGCAATTAAAAAAGTACAGATATTTGGTAATGAGTAGAGGAATCTCCTCACATATACATACATATGATTATGTATATATATGTATGCATATATATATGTATGCATATGTATATGTATGCATATATATATGTATGCATATATTATATTATTTTGTTGTGTGTATTTCTTATCTGTTTTATTGTTTCCTGCAATGCTGTAACATGCAAATTTCCCCTCTAAAGGATCAATAAAGTCTTATCCCATTTTATCTTAATCTTTACTTCGTATATTAAACATGAATGGGGAAATATAACTCAAAATACAATTATTTATTATTATAAGAAGACTGGTACAATATATGCAAGATACAATAAAGCTCCAGGATGTGGAAAGAATTCTGTTGGAAAAATATAGTTCATTACTGTCGAGACTAAAAGTAAAATTTCATCTACACAACAGACATGCTGGAGGATGTTTTCTGAGACAATACTGGGATGATGTATGGGTAGAGTTGCAAGCGATATTAGGTTATGAGTTACCAAAGACATGTGTGGTGTTATACTGCAAGAGTGCAATCACAAGAAAATAGCACAAAGAGGATTTTTTGATGGTTATGCGACACAACACCAAGTATGTGTACTTAATAAAAAACCTATTTCCGATTCTGATTTCAATTCATATCTCTGAGGCTTTATATTATAATAAATCACATTCTATTCTACATGTCTAGTTTTCAGCCCACTTCTCTTTTTATTAAATAACTGTTGAATATGGAACAAATCAGGATATTACAACAAACAGCAGATGACAAAAAGTATCACTGAAAGCAGAATGAAAGACAAATGAAATTCAGGTAGTAAGTAGTTACAAAGAGAATGTAAAATTTAAAAAAAATAAAAAGTTAAAGAAAGAATAGTCAGATAAATAAGTTCAACAATAGGCCTACTGTTTGCATTTACAGGCTGAATATTAGACATTAGGCTTGTATTAGATATCAGACGCAGCACTGGAGTAAAAAAAGTCAAATACAAGTTAAGTAGAGGAAATCTGAGAACTTTTTGTAACAGGAACTGAGTATGACGTATCTGCATCCAGGTTTACATCGGGTTCAGAACCTGTTGTAGCCTTGTCTGGGGCGGTCTCTGATGAACAAGTAGGTCAGCACAGCGATCAGGCAGATGGTCACCACTGTGGCCCCGATCATGATGGGAATGACCCTCTTGTCAAAATCAGCCCAACACTCCACCTCTGGAAAATAAGCGAAGAGGATTAAACATAAGTAAAGACCAGGGGTTTGAGTACAAAGACAAGGAGTTGGTGGAGGAAAAGATGTCATTAATTCACTCAGAATCTGAATCACTTTTGTGGCGTTATAAGTCTGTATTTGTAGCAATTTGTGCACATTCACACCAAGCATGTAAACCTCATAAACACTCCAGGTGGACTGTTCCAAGGAAGCTGCGGTGGATGGACAGGTAGGTTTACTGCTTGTCAACTCAATTTTGTGTGACATCATTCATGTTTGTGCAGAACTACACCAACAGATTTAGATTAAATGTACCATTCTGCAGCAGAATCACACTGGTATTAAACACAGTCCAATGGGGAAAATTATTACACCTTCAAAACCATGTCGCCTTCTCAAAAATCAAAAATGGGCAGCTCATAGTGTATCTAGACAGGCCTGTCTCATTAATCAATAAAAAGAGTCACAAACCAGCCTCTCCGTTTTATTTATTTTATCTTCCTGTTTCTGGCACAGATGTCTGATAGAAATAAAGACAATAAAACCTGATAGAAAGCACAGCTTGCAGCCAGCCTGTTCTAGACATGGAGATTCATCATGCATAGTTTTTGAAGGCCCCTTTTGTATTGCCTTAAAAATACACGAGAAGCTAATAGCAGAGAGTGGTAAGGATTTCACAAACTAAAGCTACCAATAAGGTTGTTCTATGCACAACTGCAAAGGATGGGAAACAGCCTTTTAATGTGTCTTTTAAAAAGCAAGATCAAAAAGTGATCCTGCTATAGAAAACAAGCTCAAAACCCACAGAGGTTCATATACTGTATGTGAAAATATATGTATTTCTATGCATGGAAAACCTTGTTAAACTGGCATTCATATTCATGTAACTGGTGTTTTTTTAACTCCAGAGAGGAAGCACATACAAGATTATTATGCTGAGCTGTGAAGGGATCAGAGAATCACATTTGTTTTGAATTCTCTGACCTAGCAGGATTCAGGCAACTTCAATTTGTCTGCGAGAACTGATTTACCTATAAGACCTCCTCCAGAAACATATTTATTAATGAGTTTCAGCAGCTTCTACAGATCATCAGACTTAAGCTGCCGTGTTATTTACCCCTGCAACAAATGATCAGCTTAGTCACCTTTTCCATACTGTTCTTTGGGCACACCGAAGGCTTGCATTTGCAGAGGGACCAGCCTGATCTTCAGGGCAGACGAGGTCATAAGTAGACTCTCAGATTTGCACTTGAAGCTCTTACCATCAGCTGCTCCAAACAACTTGACATTTGCCATTAAACCTGAGTAAGTCTTATCTGGGAGGAAGAAAATAAAAAGACAAGGACAAACATGTTATTGTTTCAAATCAGAAATAGAAGCTGTATGTTTTCTGTCCTCTCTCTGTCTGGTCTTACTGGCGCAGCCCTGGCAGACAGGCAGAGGAGACACGTAAGCAGTCAGCTTGCTGACGTAGACGAGACTCTTTTCCTGAGGACAAAAATATAGAAAAATGAAGTAGTGTCAGAAATCTGCACATTTTTAAACAAGTGAACAAACATGTCATCATTTGTTGTGGATATTTTGATCTCGATATGTACCTCATGGACTCACTGATGCTCTGTGCAAATGTATTATGTTCTTGGGTGAAATTAATATGGAAACTATATGTCTTGAATATTTGTTTGGTTTCCATAAAGAGCAAAAGAGAAATGTCACATTTTCTCTCGACATGGATGAAAATCTCTTTATGTGCTGATCTGAACAGTTAAAATGCTTTTCTTGGCAGTTTTGCAGACACATTTTAAAGTTAATTTCCTACTAGCGTTGGAAGAGCAACGTCTCATCTCTATTGTTTTCATAATGACTGAAATTTAGCACATTTCTGGGCCTCAAACTGTCCATGTGGCACTTTTGCACATCTGGACGTTTTGGTTTATGACAACAATTTTTTGTTCTCTGCACTAAACTGTAACTACAGTGTCGTTTTTCTACTAAACATTTGCTTCCACATTTTTTGTTTTGCATCCTCAAAATTAGATTAGATGTAAATAAAGAGAAAAACTGGCTTAACTCTGAATATGCATATGAAGTACGTTGTTTAATGTGTTGTTGTACCTTTCTGAAGGTGAACTGCAGACTGGAAGCGTTACCCGGCAGCGTGAGAGACAGAACAGCAGTGTCTTTGTCACATTTACCACTAGATATGACCCTGGAGGGCTCCAGGTTGAAATACCAGGTCTTCTGAATACACACAAGAGAGAAATATTACTTTATATCACTAGACAGTGTCACTTATAAATGTTTCTTCTCAATAGGTTTTTTAATTTTTGCAAAAATGTGACAGACAAGTGCTTTTAAAAAGCTGATTTTTACAGTTTGAACAGTGAAACAAAACCACACTGAGGCAAACATGCACAACAATATTCAAAAATGTACCCCGACAGATGCGCGCGCACACACACACACACACACACACACACACACACACAGTGCTGAGCCAGTCACAGCCTCTAACCTTCTTCTCGAGGACAATGTATTCTGCTCCCATGGTGGCTTTGATGCAGGGGTTCCCTTTATTGTCTTTTATCATGTAGGTCCCTGCAAACAAAAGATACACACACACAGACATACACAGACACACACATCCCACTCAAATATCAAATGTAATGTAAGTTTTACATTCTACACATTGTCTCCTCTAGATATATGTATATTTTTGCTCCTTCGATCCTTTATAAGCTGCTATTATTCCCTTTGAGTATTGTGGCAAAGTTAAGATCTTGTTTTCGCAGCCAACTAATTGCTTCCTTTCTCACTGTTTACGTCTAAAAACACAACTGTAAACTGTGTCGAATGCACCTTGAAATGCAAGTAAACCAAATGTGCTAGAATATATTATACTGTTACTGCAAGTGGTCGCTGCCTCACTGATGTTCTCTCGAGTTACAGTAAATATACGCAGATCTAAATATTTGATGGTTGATATTTTACAGTTGTTGTACTGCTGAGATAATTCATATGTCAAACTGTATAATTGTTTGTAGATGATAGGTGATATGACATTCATTATTAATTAAAGTTAAGCTTAATAATGACAACAATTACATAGATGGTCATTGTATTAATATCTCAGCTCATATTTACAGTAGAAACACAAATTTTGAAATTATCAGTAATGTACACTGATCATCTGTATACAATCTTATGACAAGATTGTCCAAACATATAGATCCATATAGTTTGATTTATAACAACATTAAAAGGATCCCTGCCACTCTTAATCTATTCTTACCATAACTGATTGAATACAGTTTAAGTTTATATACTTAAACTCTTACCATAATGATGCCTTTTATATGAGATATAAACTTCATGTAAGTTCCTGAGAGTCCAATTCACTCCGATTGCATCTCAGACATTAAACTACACAGTTTGACTTATTTCAAATCTCACAGACTCATTATGTGCTGATCAAACGTTCCCAAAAGTTTTGATATGCTGACACAGCCAACTATCTCCAAAGTGCTAAAAAAAAAATCAGTCCAATCAGCATGACGGCTGACAGCAACCAGAAGCATTTTCTTCATATTTATGTTTATCTATTTCATCTCTTGAATAAAACTTTAGTGCAGCTTGTCCTGATTCCACCACTACTCCAGCAAACATCCTTTCTACAACAGATGGCTTCATTATATAAGTTTGTAAGACATGAAGGGGATCTTTTATACCTGTGGGAGGAGTGGTTTCAGAGGGCCGCAGGACTGGCGGCTGGTAGATCTGAGCCTCAGAGTGGAGCTCAGAGCGGGAAGCAGCCTGGGCGGAGCCGTCACCTGATGGAGGAAGAAACCTATCACTCTTATTGTCTATTTATTATCTGTTACAAATTGTTATATAAAAACTTCAAGATCCATAAAACATTCCAACTGGCGATGCTTTGGCAGTTCTTAGGCTGGATCTAGAGAGTGTTTCACATGAACCACCAGACTGGATTTGGTGGGAAACAAAGCAGGAAAAGGCTTCTGTTCATCCGACACATATACAACCAAAGCTTTGAGATGATCTTGTGATGGCAAATGATGCTAAAAGTGTAAAGCAGATAGAAAAAACAAATCCAACATTTTGTCCTCTTCTTTGTCCCCAAAAAAGAAACACATCAACTAATGAAATTCTTTCATTTTTGCAACAAAACACAAGTGAAACATTATATTTAGTAAGACAAAAGCAAAAGTAACACCCAGAACCAACCACAGTATTTGTTTAGAATAATACACACAATATTAAACATTGACAGTGTTCTGTTGAAGCCTTCACACCTTTTAACACAAATGTCTTCTCTTTAATGACCCCTGTTTCCAAGATATTTGAAAATAAATGGATGTAGGTAAACAAAAGTAAAGACATTGCATTGACATTTATCTTGCAAAAGAGTTTTGGTCATTTTAAAATCATCTTCACACGTCCTCTGTTTACTTAAACCACAGAGCACGAAAGGAAGAGAGTGTGGGACCACCAAAGGTGTCAGTAAACCAACGATCTTCATGTAGGAGAGGAAACCACCGACAGCAAACCTAATTTAACAGCTCAGACACGCAGACAGCTACTTAAGGGAAATATGACTCTTTAAAGAGACGGTAAATCAATATAACGGCAATATGAACACTATCATTTAATTTCACACATTTAAAAACAAATAAATCATCAGAAATGTCCCTCTGACCACTATTGAACTGACAAAAACTCAACATATGTGTCATTATATGTCATATCATATGTACGGTTCACCATTTTTAACATTTTCATGAGCTTCATTTGAAAAGCTGTCTTATGTTACCACATTGTGATTCATTTTTGGGATAAAAATGCAATAAAACTGGTGGGTAAGAGTGTGAAAGCCTCCTTCCATTACTCCATAAGGGGCAGCCTGTCATGAGAGTCCAACATCTGAGGGTGAAATTAGATTTGAATCTTATCAAACTTACCTGGAAACATGGCGGCCAGGAAGAAAAGACACCATCCACCTGCGTAACCCCTCATCATTATGGTTAGAAAAGAATCAAATCACACAATATGATAAAACAATGCCACTAGATTAGAAACACAGTGGAGATGCTGCAGCTGTGGTCTGACATGTAAATGTGAAACTGTGTTGATGTACTAAACACTTAAATGACTTGTGCAGAGGAAGTGAAGTGTCAGAGGAGGAGGTGGGACAGAGACCGCTGACACCTCTGATGGTGAACTGATGTCAGTCATACAACCCGAAACTATGATGTGTCAGCTGTGAAAACAGTTGCTGGAACTCAGTGTGCTTAATGAGTGGGTACAGTGGGTAAAGTTTGCTGAATCAAAAGTAATAACAGCAAAGAAAAACAGGTTCATATGTTCATTTTATGGTAAAGTTAAAGTACTAATGCAAGCAAAAATCCATAATATATTAAATATTGTGTAAGGTTTTCTTACAGGAAGGAATCAGATAGCAGTGCCAAATAAAAAAAGATTAACAGGAAAACCCACCAAAGTCAAAAACCACATAAAGTGGGTGGTTTCTTTCAGATCGGGGACGGGTTGATGGTTTGTTTTAACCCTCTTAGAGCTGGAGATGTGTGACTTTCAGGACAACTCCACTGGTGTTAAATAACTTGTCGATCACAAGAAAAGTAAAGTTGAAATGATGTAAATGTTCTGAAACTCCAATTAACCTAAAAATGCCCTCCATATATGTTTCAAGATATAAAAAATACTCTGCTTTTAATGATAATCTGTATCTAGCATGGTTTTTCCACACAAAAAAAGTTAATTTGCCTCATATTCCTCTCTTATTGAAAAATCAGAAATAAACAATAAGAATAAATATTTTTCATTTCCAAAGTTTAACTGCTGGACACAAGATGTCTCCTGCTGCCAGTATCTAGATGGGCCTTTAAAATACACAAAATTCATCAATCAAATACACACAAAACAATGATGAAATAAAAAATACTATAAAAAACTCAGTGACAAGCACCAGCTCATTCCTGACCACATGACTGATCCTTCTTTATAAAAACGGTTTGAATTTCAGCTTAAAATGATCTCACATATGACTCTAATTTCCTTCCATATGAGTCATCTATTTTGAGCTCTGTGGGAGTACAAGTGTAATAGTTCATGTGGTTTACAAAGTGGTGGTGGTTCTGAACTTCTTGGCTTGTAAAGCCTTAAAATGGAGATGTGTCTACACGACTTGTGACCTTTTATCATCAGTTGCATTTATATGTTTGTTACCAGTTTAACAAGAGTAATAACTTGTACATGTTACATTTTAAATATTGGTTAGAGTCCTGAGGAAGTGAAATTATACAGTAATTCACAAGATAAAAAGCGAAGGTGAGAGGAAAGTTTTTAAAAATAAGTCATCTTTTTTATTTGCCAGCTTGTTTTTTTTTTCACTTGCGACCCCTGGTGGGTGTCAATCCCAGGTTGGGAACCAGTGGTTGATGTGATTTAAAGCCAGTTATTTTTTCGATTAATGGTTTAGTCAATAAAACATCAGGAAACAGTGAAAAATGGCCATCAGAGTTTTACTAGAGCCAAATATGATGTCACTAATTGTGTTGTTTAGTCTGATCAACAGTCCAAAAACCAAAGATATTCAGTTTCCTATAATGTAATCTCACATTTGAGAAGCTGGAACCAGGGGATGTTTGGAATTTTTTGCTTGAAAATTGACTTAAATGACTAATTGAATATCAAAATAGTTGCAGACTAATCGATTAATCATTGCAGCTCTGCAGGGGATTTATATTTGTAGCTGTGATGTCGATCAGCACATTGTTTCATTACGTATAAATAACCACAAGAGGGCAGAATTATGGTTTTAAAAACCTGCTAATGTCTAGATTTTTACACAATCACAATTTTTATTCATAGTCTCCACAAAATATGCCACTGTAAGGACCAACGTACTGTATTGATCATACAGACCTATACATGATGACACCAAAATAGTTCCTCAAGTGTAACAGAGCCAATTATCTATGAGGGACACGTGGAAGATTTTGGTTGGTTTACATCAGTTGACAGGTTAAATGCACTTGGTAAACTCTTGTAATTTGCACAAATGCAAAGCAAACACACAATCTGTATGATACATCAACAGTATGTGAAGTCTAACATCCGAGCACATTTCACAGAGGAGCAGTGGAGAAATCAAAGTGGTATAAAGGTCGACAGGGACAAAGTACCAGTTAAAATACACAAAACACACCACCGAGTACACACACACGCACACACACACAAAACGGCCCCTTAAATAATGACAATTTTTTGTTGCTATAAAGTCACATCAATCCAGTCTACTGTGGTTGAATTTAAAGTAGTGTTTTTTCCATGTTCAGGTATGTTGGCTCCTCCAAAATCATTAATACTGGAAGTTAGCACATTTCTTTACATGCTCTCTCTCTCTGACTGCTGTATTGACCCAACAGGTAGGAGGGCAAACAAATGAGCAAACATTTACTTTTCTTTCACCCACTGATCATAACTGTGTGTGTGTGTGTGTGTGTGTGTGTCCTCTCTGCCCTCCTGTCCTCTGTGTATGTGTCTATCAGTGTGTCATCATTATTCGCAGGATTCCCGCCCACAGTTTCAGGAGAAATTCATTCTGTCGTCTATCCCTTTGCGGAGAGGAGTCAAGTTTTCCCTCTTCAAGCCCAGCAGGATCGACAGAAGGCCTCCATATTCAGAAACTGTAAGCACCACTTGCTCTTTTTTTTTTTTTATATACTTTTTTCCTATTTTTTGGAGAGCTTCAAATAAGATGTTTGCAACATTGATTTACTGCCAGGCTTAGGAGGTTTCCATCTGTACATGACATGCACTAACATTTCTTAAATATCACTCCTTCATGTCTCGTAGCAGAGCGGAGCCGAACATCCATCAGGATCAGACGATGAGGAGTGGAGTCGGCTTATATGTGCTGGGCTTGCTGTGCCTCTACAGCTCAGTTTTGGGGCAGGTAAGGAGAAAAGAATCTGTAATTACAATTTTTAGTTGCTTTTCTGGTATTAAACCTTGATTACACTGCAAGACCAGATGAACTATTAGGCTGCAAAGAGATGACAGCAGTAGAAGAAATATTCAATACTGCAGAACAAATTTAAGTCCTGCATGCAAATCTTTATTAAATTTATAGCAAAAACTAAAAGTACAAAGTAAAATTACTCAATCTGCAGATTTGAATGTATTACATAATTAAATACATTACGTAATTGGATATTATTATTGATTCAGTATTATGTAAATAGCATTTTAAAGGTGCAGTTTCTTGGAGTGGAGCTAACTGCTTAACTGCTACTAAAAAGTCCAATATTATTCCAAGGAAAATATTGATTTTGTTTTGTTTGTTATACTCTAGCTGATAAAAAAAGTCCAGTTTTCTGAAATGTAAGTGCAGTAGAAGTACGAAGTAGCACAAAATGGAAATACTTGTACTTAAGTGTAAGACTTGAGTAAATGTAACAAGTTACTTTTCATCTCTGGATTATAAACATGATTTATCTGACAGCTACAGATTTGAGTAATTAAATGTCACTTTATAAAATAAAAACTGACTCTGGAACTGACTTCTATTCAATCAAAGTGCAGCGTTCTTTGGTTCTGTTTTACCTCACCAGTGGTAAAAGAAGTAAAAGTAGCTATACTGTACAATAAAAATACTATATTATAAATAAAAGTCCTGCATGCAAGAAAGAAAAAAAGACATTACAAGTATTGAAAGTATAAGTTCTTGTTATGCAACTCTCACATTATTGAGTTTTTATTAACATGTAAGAGGCATGTTGATGTAACTTTTCAACAGTTTAATCTGTGTCAGTGCATCATATTTCATAAGATAATCATATTTTGTGTGTAAAATTTCATATGTAAAAAGCTATGGCTGTCA
Source organism: Thunnus thynnus (assembly GCF_963924715.1). Classification (NCBI taxonomy): domain Eukaryota; kingdom Metazoa; phylum Chordata; class Actinopteri; order Scombriformes; family Scombridae; genus Thunnus; species Thunnus thynnus. Next base: position 7,587,109 of record NC_089524.1, on the reverse strand, counting down.
AGTACATGTAGTGGTGTAAAAACTACAATATTTTCAGATGAAATTTAGTGTAGTAGATATACCGTGCAGTGCATATATTATAGTATTAAATTGCAGAAAATGGAAATAAACAAGGAGAGTACCACAAAACTGTACAAACATACAGCCCTTGAGTAAATCTACATGGTTACGTTCCACCGCTGCTTGTAACAGTTTGTATGAGCTGTTAGCAGTATGACTAAGTGTGAGTGTGTCTAATTAAAAGAAAAGGTAAGACTATCAGTATTTCACCAGAAAAAAGCAAAGACTGGAGAAAAGTCAAACCTAATTTTGTGTTCTTCTTCAGATTCCACTTCAGATTTATCTTGTGACTACTTCAGTAGGTCCAAAGATTAGGAGCTGCTTTATTAGTTCTTGGAAGTTGTAATGATTTCGTCATTATTCTCCTTTTCCAGGAGACAGTGGAGGTCCGGCCGGGCATCCTCATCTTCTGTGATGACCCAGCTGTGCAGAAGGCTGTGACCAGCGCTGTGCACAAGTTCAATGAGAGGCTCACTACCGGACACAAGCTGGCCTTCTATCAGATACTATCAGCCAGCAAGGTACGGCGGCTGCAAAAAGGATGTGGCTTTGTGCCCAGAATTTTATGACATGTAATTTCCGTTATTATCTGAGAAGGTGTTAAAGGGAAAACATTACAAAGTATTGCTAATATTCCAGCAGTATAGATTATAAAATTGCAGAGAATGGCTGTTGGCTGCAAGATTTTCTTTAAACTATTGTAGTTTTTATTGGTGAACGGTTGCTTCTACAGTGTTGCATTATTGTTTTACCTGTATTTCATTGCTGTAGCTGTCAAACGACTCCATATAAAGCCACTGTCATACATATAAAAATGGGAATGTAATATATAGTAAAAGCACAGACAAACTTAGTGAGGATACAGTATATGAGGAACTATTATCTGTCACTCAAACTGTCACTACAAATTTTGCAGAAAAATCCTTTTCTTACTAATTATTTCTGTCTTGTTGTTTTTAACTACAGGAATGCATAACATTTTATGAGCTTATTGCATGTTTTGCATGTTAATCTGAGCAATATTTGTAGCCTCCTGTCAGATAAATGTTTATAAAATAAATGGAATGTAGTAAAAAAAAAAAAAAACATGAAATTGATGTAAAGTAGCCATACTTCAAAGTTATTTTTACATGTGCAAATCGATCTTAGTTTATAGAATTAAAAACAACATTTTTGCAGTGTTGTGGAAAATATTCTGATGTGAACTGATCTAATGGACAAAATCCACACAGTGCTGAAACCGGAGAGTGATGATGAAACAAAAGGGAATTGAAGCTGTGGGACGATTAGCAAGAAATTCTAGGAAATTATGCTGAAACACTTTGACCCCTGGTACATACTGATTATGTGTGTGTGTATGTGTGTGTGTGTGTGTGTGTGTGTGTGTGTGTGTGTGTGTTTTGTGTCCCTCTCCAGTCAGAGAACAGCTCAGGTTCTGTGTACTCACTGAAGTTCACCAGCAGGAGGAGTGATTGTCAAGTAAGCAGCAAGAAACCCTGGACAGACTGCGACTATCTGCCTATAGGACGCAAGGTAATGACAATGAGATGAGAAAGAGTTGCTGATATTCTTGTTCTTGACAAATCTCAATTTAGAAGTGAAAAAAACAGTCCTCCATTTATTTCTGTGGAGGTTAAATTAAAATAAACTGTACTAAGCTGCAGATTCAATGTGACACCTGATTATTTGGAGCAATCGGAGCAGAGAGTATTGTTTGCAGTTGGAATCAGTAAATAATGTAAATATTTGGATTATACAATCATATTGACTGTTATTAGCACCAATCATAATCATATCATCTATCCTGTTGTTCTTGCAGAAGCCCCTTTCATGCAATGCCACAGTCTACATGACAGACACAGAAACAGACACTGAACAGGTGGATTGCCTGCTAGGTGAGTAAATAAATGATCTCACATGGATCCGGGAGATTAAACTTTTGCATAACATTATTGATTTCACAGTTATGACACAAAGTAAAAACCAGCAGAATAAGCTTCCAGTGCAGTGAGACATTTTTACTTAAATATACAATGTGTGATCAATTCACATCGCCTCATTTTTTTGTAGTGTGGAATAATCTGGGACACTCAAAGGAGAAGTGGTTTTATTTTGCCAGAAATTTAAAGTGAGGTATTTTTTTCAAAATGGTCTCAATAAACAAGATTTTTTTAACTTTTCCAGGACCTCATTTGAGTCGTTAATTACAGTACCAGTGGCTCATCACCAGGACATTTCCAGTCCCGTCTCTGCCAGTAAAATAAAAAAAAACTTCACCGAGCAAGACATAGACAAAGATTTCCAGATCGTCCAATTGATATAGTCCACCACGGCAGATGTTAATCACGGGAAAAAATACAGAATTTCTCATTAAGAAAACAGTGAGTCATAGAGGAAAATGTGTGCTGGTCAGCACAGAGGATACAAAGAGGGCTGATTGGGTAATATATCAACACTATCTGTAGATAAAGAAAGCATAATATTAACTTATCTCGCCATAAAAGGCAGCGACTTAGTCTAGACTTTACTCTGTTTACCTAATCAGCCCACAGTTGACCTCCAAAATATTCCCCAAAATATTTTGCAGCTTTTCATGACTCAGGTTGAAATAGTCCTCTTCATAATAAAGTAATATCTGTGTGCTTCAGTGAGGTCTGGCCTTGAACAAATTACCTTTAAGGAATATTAAAATAGATTATGTAAACAAGCTGGATACATCATCAGCACCTACTTTAAAAATATGACATGAATCTGGTCTTAAATCAGTCTTAAATCTTTTGATTGATGAATATTTTATGTAGCTACAGACTATAACTATTACAACATGCAATAACATCAATTATCACATCTACGCAGATGATACCTAACATTACATTTCAGTCGTGGCTGCTGACCTTGACACTTTCAACTCAACCTGTTTGTCTGTAAATTAATTATTAGATAAGCTCTCCAAAGCTAAATGAAGGTGTAGTGACAGCTTCTTTTACCTACATTAAGTCGAGGGCAGCTGGACTTGCATTAGATTCTTGAAGACGTCTCGCCTCTGATCCAAAATTTTTCTATAGTTCTGACTGATCAGGAGTCCGAGGCAGTTACCTGCGTGTGTACCTGTGTGGGGTCTTTACATCTCGTTAGTTAACCCAGGTGTCATGTGAGAGTCATCAGAGTCACATGAGTCAATGTGTGAATGGGTGTTAAAAAAGATTTGGTTTTCACGTAGGTAATTTTGGACAATACTTTCCTGACCCAAATCACCTAAAAAGAACAAAACCAACAATGAATTAATGTAACTGAAATGTTTGACCAGTGCAGAGAAAACATATTGTATTCCTCTGTGCCATAGAGCTCCATTATTATGCAAAAACTATTAAAAACAGCTACAATATGTAGTTTATTTTGAGTCAATTCCATACATGCATTTTAATTTGCAGCTGAAAATAGTCCCCAGCTAATAGACTATTTACTCCTATTTGACTACCATTTGCTAAAAACTACAGTGCCCAGCTGTTTTAAAAAAATATGAAACAATCTATTCATAAGCTGTTTTTCAAAGATTTATATCTTCAGAAGGAACTAATGCGCTCGGGGGGGCTGGGAGCTAAAGACAGAGAGATGAACAAACACATCGTTAGCTTTTTATGTGATTTGTTGACAATGAGAAAAATATACTATAACTTGTATTATAACTTGATGTTATAACATTTGTTTTAATGAGATACATTCAGTTTGTGAAATAATGAGAGCGTTTTGTGATATAACTACTATGAATATTTTTCGTGATGGATGCAGCATTATGCTGCCGTAGCTTTGACCTCTTTTTTTTTTTTAACCTGTATTTATTCAGGGGAGTTTCTCTTAGAGCAATGCTCTCTTTATCAGGAACACCCTGATCAAATTCACACAGTTACACATTCACACCTGGAAGCTGCCCAGTACAACCACAGTCTGATCTGCCATCCACTGGACAGCTCAATTGGAGCTCAGTTGGGGTTAAGGGCCTTGCTCAAGGGCATCTCAGTGGTGGTAATGAGGGAGGGGCAGGCGCTGTTTCTTCTTCCCCACCCAGATTTATCCTGCCCGTCCGGGTGATTGAACTGGCGATCCTCTGCTCACTTCCCCATTTATTCATATTATCAAACATTTATATGGGAAGCTTTATTAATTTAAGCTAATCAGTATTCCAGCTACAAAGTTAATAGTTAATCTCTACTTCATTCTTTCCTTTTCACGATATATTTCCTCCTCCAGATGATTACATCTTCCCGGAGAAAGCTTCCTGTTTGGGCTGCCCCGAGGATATTGATACGAACTCAGAGGACATTAAGGTTCCTCTTTCCGCCTCCATCTCCAAGTATAACTCCATCTCTGAGTCTACACACCTGTTCACCCTGCACAGTATCGGCCAAGCCACCAGACAGGTAGAGACTGGGTGCAATGGTGGGCAATGACGTGGGAAGAATGTCAGGTGAAGATAATGTGTACTATTTTTCCTACCATACTGTGTGTGTGTGTGTATCCGTGCAGGTGGTTGCAGGTTTCAGATTCAAGCTGAGATTTGATGTGAAGAAGACCACCTGCGCCAAGTCTGAACACAAAGACCTCAACGAGCTGTGTGTCCCTGATGAAGAGAATGCGGTAAACATGGATACCGAACCTGCATCATCACTGATATGATGTGATGTCTTCCAGGCTTATTTGACCTGACGTATCTCCCTCTATGTATTTATGTGTGTGCAGGAGTTCTTTAACTGTAACTCTACAGTGGATGTAGCACCATGGAGACTTGAGGCCCCAGATGCCGAGTTACAGTGTGAACAAGGTGCACTGTCTACGGTAAGAATTTAGCCACTTTTATATGAACTTACTGGAGGAATTCATTGTTTTTTTTTGGCCACTTGGGGTCAGAAAAGTTCAACAACCTGATGACAAACCCACAGCTCTGATATAGGATTGCTTTAAAACAAATTTATTAGCAAATAATTCCCTATCCACACAACCACTAGACACAAACCAACATTAGAATTAATTTGGAGTTGTGTTCTTGACAAATTTAAGCCTTTCACTTTAATTTTAATTTTCTTCTCCACCAACTGTTCAGAAGAATATTCAGTTCTTGCGTCAAATTCACCAGCCTGTCATTAAGTTTTGTGTCTTGGTTCAATTTGAAATAAATCTATTTTGAATTACATAAACTTTAACTTTTTCACTGCATTTTGAACTATTTTGAGAGCTTATGAATTAGACAGTAATAGTGACAGTGCTAAAGGCTTTGCCAAACTTTCACCCTAAAATGATTATTCAGTTAGAAAATGTTCCATGTGAGCAATTCAGAAGAAGTCTATGGCAGTGATGAAGGTATAAATCCACCTATTCATCCACATATTGTATTCTTTTCTTCAGATATTAACCAGGCGCCGTCCTCCCGGCTGGTCTCCGCTCAGGAACGTTATTTTCGACCATCCCGCTACTGGTCCATCTCAACCCTTACCACCCCCCGTCAAGGTCTCAACCAAGGAGGAATCATCTGAGGAAGACACGTCAGCCTCCAAAGCTTCAAAAGCTGTGAATGACGACCCCTTCCATTGCCCATCCAAGCCCTGGAAACCCTTCAACCCAGTCCACACTGGTGCAGCTCCCACGAAGGCTACCGCAGAGTTGGCTTCCCCCAAGCCCTCAGTAGAAGGGGCCCTCAGTGATACAGACCTGGTGGGACAAAAATAAAAAACAACAGTTATATTCAAAAAATAATCTCACTCGTCACGCTGTCCCAACAGTTTTCCTTGCTGTTGTTTTGTAGACTAGTCTCCCATTGCAGGGATTTTTCTGCGGGCACATCTGCAGGGATATTGTGCAGAATTAAAGCTACGAAAGCAGAAGGGTTTTGGTAATGAAATTAGCAGTTTTCAAAGGGGGGAAAGAAAGTAGGCAAACCATTTTGAGGCCCTGTAAACTCCTCAGAAAACACTATGGAAAAAGGACTAAATGAAGCCAGAGCTGAATATTAACTGCTATATTGTTATTGTATTAATTTTATTAATTTTTTTGCAAGTTTAGCAGGAAGAAGTATTGCCAGTTTGATAATTCTTTTGAATAAATTAAGGCAATGAGAGATGACAAGCACTGGGTTTACATTGGAAAACTTCTCAAAGGGAAAATAAAATAAAAAGTTGATCTGTGCTGATTTTAATGTGTGAATATAAATGAATGCTTTTTTTTTTACAGTAGAAAATGTGGTGTAATTACTTACTTCCACATGGACAGACAGTATTCAGCTGTTTGATCAGAGGATACAAAGTTCACACCGTGTTTTTCTCCTAACACAGTATCCCGTGACTAGCCGTTACAAACTCACAGCACTTTTCAATTGTCTCAAATTATCTTTCCGGTCTGTTAATATCGTATTTTAAAAGGAATAAACATTCAAATTCACTTTTCTGTTAGCTTGAAATCAATCTAGTGCAAGAAAAATGAATGGAAAATGAATTAATTCCTTGTATTACCCCCTTCAGTAATCAAAACTTTAACAAAAAGTGGTAACCTTGAGAATAAAACTTAAGAATTTAACTCATTACAGTTGGATGTACTAGACAAAAACTCACTGAATACTTGCATAATGCATTTCACTCTTCCAATAAAATATTTAAGAGACCTGTTGTACTGTCAAACTGCAGTCCGTTAGTGCGGGGGACGGTGCAAGAGCAAACACAGCCGGGTGAATGTTTAACAAATTTATTTGTACATCTTCACAGAACAATCAGATGACCAGTCAGTCAGTCAGTCAGTCAGGGTACAAACCTTTACTCTGTGACCAAGGAGCCAAAATGAAACACAATATACATTTATAAATTAAAAGTAACGCAGGTTATTGTGAGGATGAACTGTTCCTACAGGGAGCAAACTTAAGGCATTAATTTATAAATATTTGTATGGCTGCTTAGCAGACTAATAAAAAAAAACAAACACAAAACAAGGTAGCAAGAAGGATAATATTCATCTTCACCCAATCTCATGCAGGTAGGCTGTGAAAAAACAAACAACAACATGGCCCGTTGTACATTCATAGTATAGGTTAAGGTTTTGACAGCATGGCATGTTATGGAAATACATTAGTGAGATGCTGCAATGTAGTTTATAGTGCTGCATACAAAAAAATAACATGAAACCACAGACTGTTTTGTCTGACATTACATCAATATTTTTCTTCCAAGGGAAAATTTATGATCAATAATCTGAATGATTGGTGATCAGAGGTTGCTTTTTTTCCTGCGAGTGTAAGAGTTCAAAACCCTCAACATTCATCTGTTTAAAGCCTTTTTAAGGGCTTTATAAAAAAACAAAACAAAACACTGTGTCTTAAAACAATGACACTCCCTAAATTAAAGTTTTTAAAAAAAAAAACACCTTTAACTGCTTACAGGTGAAAATCTGGGTCCATACAGGCGGTGGACACAATAACAAGAACACAGTATCATTTCAAAATAAAAATAAAAAATTTCACAGTCATCAGAAACTGAACATTAGCTAACAATGACAGCATTTAATGCATTGGATTGCATTTTTTTTTTTTTTTTTTTTGGATGTTCATGTTATTGTGTCCACTCTGTCCTTTAACCATAGCTCAGATCATATGATTGCATTAACTGATTAGAGGATGAATGAAAACAGGATTTCCCTCCTTTCTCTGTTACACTTCACTATCAGCATTTCTCTGCACACATGAAGGGCTTAAAGGAGAATCAACCATTTCCAAGTTCGCATACTGTTGTCAAATAGCAGGTATAATGATTATGTATCATTATGTGAGATTAAATCTCCTGCAGATTGTTTATTCATACAGTCAAGACGAGCTGGCTTTGCTTTAAAAACTACACAAAACAGTCAAACTGATCCTGTGATGAGCAGACTCGTAAATGTGAGCCTTTGTTTTCACTGTTGAGTTTCTTGTTTAGTTCAGTTGGATAAAGCCATCAGAGCCTTCACGCGAGGGAGGAAAACATAGTGCGATCAATCCAGCACCGAGGTTGAGGGCCATGAGAAATTTTAAACAAATAAACATGCTCTGAGGAGGACTGGAGAACCATCACAGCTGGACGTCTTCATTATCATTTTTGAGGCTGACGTAATAAAAATGTAAGATTAGTAAATCTTATCAAATAACAGAAACTACTTTGTCATAGTTGGCCTCAATACCGACTTCAGTCCTTTGTTAGTTCAAGAAGTAGTCTTCATTCTGAAATGTCGGGACGGTGGCATCAATAACATTCACAACCAGTATGGAACAAACAGCCTGTACATATAATGCTTCATCCTTCAGTGCTTACTTACAGTACAACGTATGCACGCTTTCACCCTCGGTACTAAACAAGACACCGCACTCCGCGTTTGAACTTTAAATACAACTGTGGTTCCGATTTCATTTCAAGTAAAACATTTACAACTGATGTATGAAAAAAGTTTTTCCGTTTCCCCTTGTTGTTTCCTTACAAACGATGCAAAAACTTCAGCATTATTTTTTTTTTTTGTCTTCTTCTTCTTCTCTGGCACAGACCAGCCAGAGGGGAAAAAAAGGCTTACAAAACATTTAGAGACACCGTCGCTGCAACAGTTGAGGTGTCATCACACGCAGACACATGGACATATACATACATACATACATACATACATACATAATGTGGATTTTCATTGGGGCCTGCCAATGAATGCTCTGCAACCTGTGCAGAAACTATTAATGCATATGCAAACACACTCACACACACACACAATTTTGGAGGATACATGAGAAAGGATAAATAAAGGCTAACGACGCTACAGGTTCGTTACACATGAAGCCTACCGTAGAAAAAGAGGTTAGACTGTAACTGTACACACAAACTGGTTATGCTGCTTGAGAAACATGCATACTAGGCTAACTTTCTTCCTACAGTGTACTTTTTGGACGGAAAGGCATTGAGAACAAGAACTTCTAAGTGCATACCCCAACCTTTCTCCTTTTTTTTTTTTTTTTTTTAAAAGTCTGTAACTGATTTGACCGACTGCATGATCCAGCATTAGCTTTCACAGTCCTGACTTGGCACGTTTAGAAAAAAGAAGGAGCTGACAACATGTTTAGTAGCACTGCATCTGACCTTAGAAAGAAAACTTGACTGATGCAAAAACATAAAAAAAAAAAAAAAGATGAGTGCACATAAGGTCCGTATTAGAAATTAAATACATTCTAGCCATTAATGTTGCAATAATATGACATCACACACACGTGCGCCACATCAGAACAAGACCACGACTTTGGCTTTTCAATACAATCAACTGTTGAAGAGGGAAAGTGGGTTTTTTTTTCTTCCGCTGACAAATCTAGTTTCATATTGTAGATGATAACATAGCTCTACGCACATCCAAATGTCATACTGCAGGAGGGAGGGGGGGGGAGGTTCATGAGGCTGCTCTGAGGAACCTTTTCTTGTAAAATAAAATACTACATTCTCTCCTCAGTGAACTGACAAAAGCCGTAAAGCAGACTGCCACTCAAGGTGCTTTGTTAAGCGTTAAAAAACTTTTTTAGAAATTTCCGAAATGACTTGAAATGACGAGACAATTATGATCTGCTTCAAAGACACTGTAAAATAAAAAAATGAACTGTTTAATTATCTTTTCTTGTATGCTAAATATGTTAAAAAAAAAATATTTCGGGGTGTTTTCATATCAAAATCCCTCTCCTCTCTCTTCCAGAAAAACATTTTTTGATGAGTCTTCCTGAACTTTGGGGCCTGTTACATAAATGTATCCAATCAAATGTGATTTAGGTCGACTAGCTAACCTCAACCCATCATATAAAACTGCACTTGACCGAGAGTTCAAGGGTCAGCGTTTGGATGTCAGTTGACAAAACTTTGTTTCATTTCCAAAGAATTTGCTTGAGGTCTAATTCGTTCCTTATTCTCCTCCTGATCTAACTATTGGATCACTTTTCTGAGTGATTGGATGTAAATCCTTCTTATAACTATACCGCACCCGCATACTGTGACTTTTAACGGTTGGAAAAAGCGACTTGCTTAAATGTTCCAGGCTTCTGACAGAAATGTGGAGATCATGGCTTTCACAGTGCCTGGAAACATAAAGCAGGGCTTAAATACTGCCGAAGTTACAGGCCTAGTGAAAACGTGTGTTCTGGATAAAAAAAATTTAAAAAATGCCAAAATGTGTGATGCATACAAGACATTCTCATGACAGACATGCCAAAAACCATCAACCTAACATGGTTAGAAATAGAAATAATACATCACTAGGGTCAAATCCAGCTTTTTCTAAAAAAAAAAAAAAAAAAAAAAAAGAAAAAGCCATGCTTTTCATGGTAATAGTGCTGTCACGGCTTTCTACAACTTGACCAAGCAAAGTTTGTAGGGTTTAGCAGTGTGCAGTGTTGTGGAGTGTTGTGCTGTGACACAAAGGCATTTTATCAACAGGAAGACGTGACATTCCCCTGGGCCTCTGCTCGCTGACAAAACAGACAGCCCCCAGGCTCAAAATAGGTCCCATTATTCATAAGAAGTGAGACTGGCACTTTCACTCTTGCCGTTTTTGCATTCATAAACAATATGAACTTGTAAATTCCAGGTGGGGCTGTAGACTAGCCACAATAAAACAAAAAAATGGAGCTACTGGTAAAGTCCAATGAATGTTTTAACTTAAAAGTGACTGAGGCAAAAAAAAAAAAAAGGCATCAGCAGTCCTAACTTGCAAATATGAGCAAAGCTCTATAATTGTGATACCGGGGAAAAGCAGTTGCACTCATGGGAGTCGGAAGAAGCTGCAAACAGGTAAACGCAAATACAAAAAAAAAAAATTCCAAATATATTTACACAAACAACGGTGTGTTTCTGAAGAGTTGAGTCAGGGTTTTGCCACTGTAGAAACTGAATGAAACAAGATACATAAATAAATTTAAAAAGTCATAATAAATTTGTATATTACTCTGTTTTTTTTTTTCTAAGTGCTGTTTTTTTGATGGAAAGGCATCATCACCCTGAAGTTTGTTCAAGAGTCTAAAGTTGCACCACCGACAAAAGTTCCCGAGGGTGGAGTGCTGTTTTATTGAGGCTGATGGAGACTGTAGAGCGGCGCAAAAATAACCCAGATACTCTTCTGAAGTTTGTTTTTTTTTTAAGTTTGACATTTCCTCACAAAGGATTAAAAGGTGGGAGGGCTGACAACCAAATCAGGTCACAAGGGACGACTTCACCACAAAGATGGCGGAAGACTGTGCGGTGGTAGCCGTGGTAACTGCCCCCATCCTGCACTGTACAACAAGATCATTTAGACAGTTCTTTTGTGCCCTCTGTTTTCTCATGAGATAAGATTTTTAAAAAAAATAAATAAATAAAAGTTTCCCAAGCACCTCCTTTCTGGGACGGAGCCACAGTGCAGCACTAATACAGCAGCAAGTCGGACTCAGTGGCTACATTTATAGCTTGGCAGATAAATTTTCTTGACACCGTTTGTCCAATTTGTGGAGTATATAGGGGTAAAATTTCCTTTTTTTTTTTTTTTAACGTATGAAAAGAACATAACATAACAGAGGAAGCGTAGTAGTCAGTACTACAAACATCAGCCAAGTAGCGCACATCTTCAAGGACATGAGGAGGACACTCTCTTGTAGACCCCAGAACAAGCAGAGGGTAGTGCGGGGGCGCCGTCAAGACCACACGAAAAGGAAGGTGAAACAGGAACCTCGTTATTAAAAAAAAAAAAAAAAAAAAAAGAAAAAAAGAAATTGTACTGGTGTGATTAAAAAAATATCAAGCTCCAAACTTCCATCATCAGTGAGCAGTTCCTGGCGTCTGCTATGGAAAACTGAAAATTCTGTGATGGACTAATGCTGGCTGACAGAAGTAAATACTCCATGGCGGGACTGGTGGGTTTTTTTTTGTTCGTGTGCAGATCAGTTTAGTGCATGCTGTCTGATTGTGTGGAAAATCCAGTCCATCTTGGTGGTCCATCCTCCATGGTGAGCATCGTTCATCTGTTTCATAAAGTAGTCCAGCGCCTCCTGTGTGAGGCAGAACGACATAAAAGAGATTCATACGGTACCGCACGGCAGATTCAGAGTAGAGAGTAGATGCAATAACATGACTATTTAAAGACCACAAAGTAAGATTGAAAAGAAACAGATGTGAGCACAGAGGAAATCTTATATACCTGTTCAGTTTTCTCCAGGGCCAGCGTCTTCCTAATGTAGGCGATGTCATCAAATGACTGCAGCTCAGGCATGCCGGAGCCCAGCATCATGGAGAACAGGTTGATGAACAGGTTAGCATGCTGCCGGATGGCCAGGTAGGCTTTATAACACATCTCCTGAAACCTGGAGGGAGATGGAAAAGAAAATGTGAGAAAGACAAACAAAAAAGGGAGTGTTTTTTGTACCATTTCCTTTAGTGGCTGCAACACAGGAAGTCACAGAAACGGCAACAACACCCTCCCACAGCCAGATGAGCGTCTCTGTTTCACTTGTTTCTGACGCCATCTGAAGACAGTTGAAGGGCTGTGATGGTACAGTGACCTGTTTTACCGATGAGTCCTACAGGGTTCTCACAGGCTCATGTATTGCAAAATGCAGTTTGCATGATGCAAATTTGCTAAAACACCTCCCAGACCTACTTGCTAGACAGGAAGGATGTTGGTCAATTGTGTTTTTTAATGTAATAAGGTAGCAGTGCGCACAGAGCTCATCAAGGTTCAGTGCCAGTGTAGCAATTGTGCCTTCAGTGTGTGCTCTCCAGTTCAATGTGTCATACTTTAAAACCTAGTTAAAGACAAGCATCCCTATGACAAACCTTTGTCGTGGCAGTATCTCAGTCAGCAGATGAGAGTAAAGGAGAGGTAAGATGCTACAGTACCTTTCAAACTCTTTGGTCTTTGCACACTCCTGGGAACCTTTGCTGATGACGATGAGGAAGTCTTGCGTCAGAACAAAGGGCACTCGCTCTCTCTTGTAGCCAAATTTCTTCTTCTTATGATCCAGGAAATGGCCAAAATCTATATGAAACAACTGGAGGAGAGAGAACAAAGTTCAGTAACTCTCTCTCTTATGAGTAAATATCCTTTCAAGTCAAATCTATATACTGTTTCCCCTCATGAAAGTACAAAGCATCAACACCAATCTTATTACAGAGATGAGTGCATAGTATTGGCTAAAACTTCTACTTTATCAAATTATGCACTTGCCAATAACAAATCCCTAATAACGTTTTACATTACAAATTATCAAATGAAAAAGTATAAAGGTTTAAGTGGATGTTTTTTTCCCCCAAAAGTCTTAAGAGAATACGTTTTATACTTGGTGATTTTACATTTTACATGAATTCTGGTTTTTATTTTTTGTTTCGTGCTGCTCTGCTTCTCCTCTACACTCATAAACACATATCACAGCTGACACTGTGAACTGCAACACCATCAACATTTCTCCTCCCAGCAGTTAAGTATCGAGAGCTGGATCAGCATTTGCGGTGTGAGTAGCGTGCTGCACTAATAAAAATAAGTGCTAACAAAGAAACAGATAATACGAGGAAAACAAGGAGAGAATGCATGTTTGTCAAATTACTTAAAATTCAAAAAAACATTCACATGGAACAGCTTAATAACACAAAAGGTGTGGATGAGTGAAAGCACGTATGTTGTTAAATGTTCATTATATCCAGAAATGATATGTGTATGTGTGTGATTTTCCACCTGTCCATCCTTAACCGTGATGTTGCGTGCTGTGTATGTATTTGTATGTATACTGTGTGGTTACCTGTCCATCATCTTTGACCATAATGTTGCTGTTGTGCCTGTCTCCTATCCCAAGAATAAATGTAGCTACACAGTAGCCAGCGCACGACCTCGTAAACAGATCCACAGCCAGATCATACCTGCACAAACACACAACACACAAAAAAATTGAAAAACAAGTAAATGTTCCAGATTACATAATCCACACATATGAAAAGTATAAACTAATTACAGGCTGAACTAAATGGGCTAGAACTCTTAAATGACCACATTCTCCTTTGAAACATTTCTTTTTGAGCCCTGCAGATACAGTCCTCTAATGGACAGTGCTCTATACAATCTAATGATGCGGAGAAGCTGTAAAAAAATAACGTCAGGGGAAAAAAAGAACTTACATCTCGCCCTTATTCTTGTCCTTGAGCCACTGATGCAGAGCGTTGGAGTTGAACTGCAGGGCTCCCTTCAAGCCGCCTTTACACTGAATCTGCATGATGGTGTGAGAGCTGCGAACCACCTCGATGAGACCCACGCAGTCTCCTAATGACAGACAGCCATAGGGCAGCATCCTGGAGAGAGAGACACACACACACACACACACAAAACTTAGCCACCGCACACTGTCGTAGGAAGAGTGAGAGAGAGAAATATAGATAGAGGCAACGGGACAGAAGGAGAGTTTAGTACCGTAGGTCCAGTCCCTGATTCTGCCAAATGTTCTCCATGATTTTAATAATCTGCAGAGTCAGCATATCCTGCCGCAAGTCTACAACACAGAAACAAACAAAGAAGACATTCACAGCTAATAGCATCCTTCAGTATTCAAAGATTATACACAGAAACAACATGAGGAAGAGTTAGTATGATTGCAGTAAATAATAATTATATTTTGTTTCACCATTTAACATTGTTGGGAAATGTGTTGTATTGCTTAATAACACGAGTCAGAATGAGCGTGCTGTTCTTAGTTCTTTAGTGTTCAGGACAAAATTATCATAATTTATTTGACAAGTCATGTTAAATGCTATTCCACATCAATTTTAACACATATTGTTTCAGACTTGACATTAAAGACAAGTTTCTAGCGGGTCTGTTCAGGTTTCAGAGCAGTGTGCAGTGAGTGCAGGAGTGGCTGGCTGTGTGTATTTTGTGTGTGTGTGTGTGTGTGTGTGTGTATTTTACCGTCTCCATTTTTGAAGATGATCTCATTGTTCTGAAAGAGCAGCTCAGACATGATGTCAGGATTCTCCCAGTTCAGCCACAGCGGCCTCTTCGCTGATGACATGATCCTACATTCATCTAACCTGTGCACAAATTATTTCAAATGAATCTCTTTTTTTTCCCCCTCACACCTCACTTACACACTCACACACACACACACCACTTCACACACACACACACATGCTCCTAACCTCAGGTTTCCCAGTTGGTGTGCAGGGTTGAGAGGAGAGGTGAAGTTCTGCAGAGCATCCATGTAGTCCGGTCTTTTCATCTGGTCCACGAGAAACCGCATCTGGACCTCCACAGACACGACACACCCACAAAGAAATCTTCTAAAACCGACTGAATTTTTGTGATTTTAACATACTATAAGGGTAAATTATGCTTTAAACAAAGCCACTAGCACATGAATGAGTATTAATCAAAATGGACAGGCATGTTTTTTAGTATTGCATCACTGGTCCCACATAAAATTTGGATGTTTAACAGGCCAGTTTTAGGATAATAATAATACCTGATAATTAAATTGTGTGTGTTTAGCGTCAGTTGGGGATAAATTGACCTTTGTGACAGAGTCGATTTAGTGGAGAAGCCACAGTAGTGATTAATTAACACCAAATAAAGGACATGTATTTCATGAAAATAAAAACCAAACAAAGAAAATCAACCTATTTTGTTTGGATGCATATTTTGTGCTCGATCACTTACTTTTTATTTTGTATTGTACATCAAATCAATACTATAAGCAACAGTAACACAGCTAGTTGAGCAGCTATAAAATCTAAAGGAATTCCCAACCTATTTGAACAAAAAAATATAAATGTGATGGAGCTTTGTCTTATCTGTCACAACCACTGATAGTACACAGATTGTGATTTTAGATGCTAATCATTTACGTACTACATTTTCAATGACGATGATGTCGTGATATTACGCCACTTCTTTGTACGATCAAGATACATGTCAACATCCACACAATTTGTCCCACACATTATATACAGTGGTGTTAAGATCTAAAAGACTTCCTTACCTTCTGCGTCTCATCCTTCTTCTCCTGTTTGAGGATGTCAGTGAGGTTAATGAGCTTCTCCATGGCCTCTACCTGCCTGCTCAAGTGTTTGAGGTACATGCCACAAGCCCTGCAGTAAGCCTCTAACAGCAACCCAAACCTCTGGCTCACTGTTTTGTTGTGCATTTCTGACCTGTGAGGAAGACAAGAGAGACAAGAGAGAGGTGTTAGAGAGAAAATAGGAAGTAGAAAGGTTTTTTTTTTAACAATCACAGCAGCATATGGAGGATTTACTTGAAGGCACATATGAACAGTGACTCACTTGAGATGCCAGAAGAAGAAATGTCCTATCTTTTGATTGGTCAGGGCCTTTTTAAGGAGGAAACGGGCCAGGGGACTATCAAGGTACTGCTCGTATTTTAACACCTAAAACAGGAGGAGAGATGGGAAGAGAAGATTAAAAACAAGAAGGAAAGATTAAGAGGAATTGCAGAGAAGAGGTTCAGGTTAGCGGTTTCGAGGTCTATCCACCAAAGAGTCTGTGTACACAGAACACCACAGACAACCTAAATCTTCGATACACAGGAACCAATTTATCAAGAGCTTCTTTCCATCAGAAATAAGTCTGAATCCCAAGAACACTCAGGCTTGAGAAAGATACTCCGCAGTCTATTTTACTAAGAGTTGTACTTGTAGTTCTTGAATTTCTCTCCTTTTATTCTTTTCTTTTGCCGATGTTTCCTTGGACTCAATAGTCCTGAACTACAGTTAGACCCACCTGTACAAGCTGGATGAGGTACTGTGACAGTTTGTCATCTGTCAGGTATTTGTCAAGGCATCGTACAGCAAAGTGTCTGACCATGGGGTCTGGATAATTACAATCCAACAGTTCCATGGCCTGCTCAGGACGAATGGACGGCCATTCCTTTAAAAGGCAATACATCTGGGAAACACACAAACCAAGAAATGTGAGTTAACACAATAATGTGTACTGTCATTAACAGTATGACAAATATGCAAAAAGAAAACCCAAAATAAACAAATTCCTAGTCTGTACAGTCTTGTTTCAAGTAGCTAAATCATTTCAAAATGCAGTGTATGTACAACAGGTACGGAGTTTCAGAAAAAAAAAGTATACATCCAAATCTAAAAACACAAAAAGGAGGCCTTTCCTCAACATGAGTGATCAAGATAGAATACATGAAATAAATATTTGTGAATAGAAGATGACAGGTAGACCTTCAGCAGACTCAGCATTCGGTTCTTATAAGCCAGAAAAACAAAAAAAATGTGTTACATCTTACACTACATCTTATTTTTGCAGCTGGTTACCTGTGCTACTTCATCTCTGGAGTTCCATTTGACAGCGAGAAGGATCTTGGGAAGGATCTCAGGGATGTTCATGCAGTAGTGCCTGGTAGAAGAAGAGAGAGAGGATGACTACTGTGTTTTTATACATATTCCTGCATACAAGGCTGAAACAAAGCCACATTACTGCATTTTCATGTAATGTATTAAGCATGCTAAATTTTGTTACGGCTATGAATGTGGGTTCACACAAGGTTTTTCTCCACCATTCACCAATTAGAATAAGCTCGTATCAAATCTGGATGGAGGCTAATCATACAGTCATACATACTTACATCTGCAGTCAAGTCTGACCTGTTAAACCTCTACATAAAGTAGTAATTGAGGTTACCTGTGTCTCCAGAGGAAGTCTTTCTCCTGCTCAGTGATTTCTGAAAGAGGGTCTCTGTTACTGAGCTGTCTCAGCTGCTCGATGTCGCTCTCTGTCAGGGCGTGATCTCTGGCCACACGATTGCTCTGGAACACAACGGAAAGAAAATACTTTAAAACTCTGCATGATTACATAACTAAACATCTCAGTCAGCATCACATTATCTCAAATTACTATGCCGGGACCAACATTTACTGGGGTGAAATACACACAATGTTACTGACATTATGCACTTCTATTTACTCACTGTGTTACAATTTATGGTTAATAAAACAGAAAATAAATTGAAGCATTAACAAGCCTAAAGTCATACTAAATATAACTTCTATAGTAATTTACTCTTTGATTAAACAGTATGTTACTTGATGGGTGTGCAACAAGAAACTTCTGAAATATCACCATATGTTTTAGCCTAGATGTGATGTCCATCATTTAGAAGTTTTAATAAATCTGCACAGTGAAAGAGAAGCAGTTTATTTCCACTGTTTTTCAACTGCTGTGACAAGTGAATTAACTGTTCCAAGTATTCCCATCTTGTAGGGGCATGTAAGGATACACAAATATAGATTTGCAAACAATTTAGGTTCGTCGCTGTTAAGAGTAACACTTCTGCATTACAGTGTCGTTATACTGGAAGTCTACATGGTCATTCAGCCATGAAGCCATTTTGAACAACAAATGTAGCTTGGAACATTCACAATAGTAGTGATCCATTAAAGGTAGAGTCAGTCATTCTGGAGAAAGATTTTTTTGATACTTGAACTAAACATCCAAACAAATACACCCCCTCCCTCTGTGCTCCTTCAGAAGCTCCGCCCCCCCCAAATTGATGGATGCGCATTGCAAAGGCAAAGACCAAAAAAAAGAAATATGGTGGAATCCTGTAAAGTCACTTCGGTTCCTCTCACACTTTATCATGAGTGGGAAAAAAAAATTGTCTCATGTGAACAGGTCATCCACAGAAATTTACTGAACCAAAACAGTTTACATGTCGGCTCCGTGGGAAGAAATCAAGAGTGTTTGTATTCATTAATTCACTAATACGGTTTATATTTTTAAAGCATATACAGCAGGATATTTGTGTGCTTTAAACAGCTATCTGCTCAGGTTTCACTTCATTAAACGCGACAGAAACAGACTCAGAGTTTAAAAAAAACGCAGAAGGTCTCGGTGAGACTGTCTCAGATTCAGTGTGAATTGATACATTTAATAAAATGGAAGCGTATCTTGTCTGTGAGAAAACACTTCAGCCTCTTTCTCTCCAGTTCGCCGGCCCTCCCCCACCATTCAACGGGTGCTGGAGACGAGAGACTGTCATGTCCTCACACTGACAGCTGCACTGATGACTTCTCCCATCCTGTGCACGAGCATGAACGCCTCCTGCTGCTGATTGGCCGGCTCAGTGTTGTGCGGCTTGGAGCCACTGTGTTTACGTGCCCGTTTACAGAGCCAGTGATGTGTATGAACACCGGATTTTTTTTCAGCACACACACACGGAACAGACAGCTAATGAACTATGAGGAGATATTCACTGAATTTGACAAAAAAGTATATTGGATTAGAACCGCTGACTTTACCTTTAAGACTCATTACTGTTAGGGAGGCTTCTCAAACAACTTCAGTTACAGATAAAGGAATTACTTAGTACACCACATTACGCTAACCTTCATAAATAAATCAATACTGTGCGGTCTAGCACTTGTAATGGACCTGTAAAAACATACCACATTAAAACACATCTATGTCTATGTCACATTATGTTATAATGTGATATACAGGATTATATTTATTCAAATATAATATATTAAATTAATAAGACAAAAGTATTTTCTGTGACACATTATAACAGATATGTCAAGACATCCTTACACCTCCATTATTTCCATATCCAACCTGTAAAAATAGTGTTTGTGACATGTACAGTATATTAACAGGACAAACAGGAAGTAGAAAACTATTAGATTCAATCAAGCTGGTCAAGAGAGAATTTATATAATCCAAGTAGAGCTCATTAATGTTTTTATCTGCATGGCCCAGAAACCATGGTAATAATCAAACTCACCAGAAATGTTGACATGGCTTTTAACAACCCTCTATCTTTAATCTGAGCTTTTCCTCACAAGCTATCACTTGCTAAGCCACCATAATATGTAGAAAATGTACTTTGTCCGTAGCGCAATCATCCTCCTTAACAAAACATACTGTAATGTAACTATATGCCTGTAATGTTAATTTAGATATTTAGCGTACTTAAGGGCGGCCTTTTTTCTCATCGGGCTTAAGCCAGATGAAATTATCATCACACTACATAATGAGTTGGGCACTTGTCACATTCGAGGCGCTCATCATGAATAACTTAACACATCGGCTCACACCGTTCGCATCCTCTCACATGGCGCAGTGACTCCGACCACATGTCACATTATCACATCAGAAGTCGTGGTTCTCATGCCTCACATCTTCTAGAGATCTGATAACAGCATCACCGTCATTAATAACTGAACACAGTAACTTATATTGACACTACCGGATGACATGAAAAGTAGACCAAATAACCGCGTTAATTAAATCACTTACTGACCTAAATTTAGTGACATCACAATCCTTGGAATAAAAACTGAGAATGGCTACAAAATTTACATCTACCCGCATATTTAGCCAACCAACGAGCCCACAGTCAAGTCCAAAATCCACTATCTTTAACTGGTCACACCGTAATAAAGCAGATACATGATAGATAGGGAATATTATCAAATAACGGCAAGACAGCTATTAAGTCTACAAGTTATTAATGGTGGCAAATTTCATGCTTGATTATCTCCTCTGCTATTGCAAACAGAATTTGTTAAATCAGCCACCTTTAAAATAACATTTTGTAAATTAACCTATCTCAAGTTGCATGAGATATTATATTTCCTCATTTTTGAGGTTGATGTTGGATTTCTGTCCAGAAGCTGTATTTTCAGGTAAATGTAATTTGTTTTGTTGGAGGCTTCAGGATCTTAAAAAGGATATAGTGAGCTGAAAACTTTACTGATCTGAAATAAGTAAGGAAAGTCAGTCGATCCCATATACCACTGCTGTGTCAACTGTCAAATGTCAAATCCTGTTTTAACACCACAACCATTCTTAAATTAAAGGTAACTATGTTTTTACATGGACATACTTTGAACACTGTCATGTAATATATCCCCAAAAGATCAAATAACATGTAACTAACTGTAATTAAACATAGTGTCTTATATTACACCCAGAGATCTGTTGACATTACTTACAAATACCAAACTAATAAAGCAGATAGTCTCATTACATGTAATGGTGACCACACCTCACATTGGGGCCTCATAAATAAATGTCAAACACCCTCATTAATAACTTACCTCATCTTCTCTCTCAGTGTTACTTGCTTGATTGATCTTTTTTTTCCTCATTGAGTGTTTCCTGATATATATCTGCCTTCATAGCATCAGGTCAAACTCAAATCTATGTCACCAGGACAATAAAATATTCTTATTTTAATATGAACCTCCAAAATCGCACACCCCTCCCACACCTGTGTGCTCTTCCTCGTCCTCTGCATGACTCATGTAAACAGGTGGCTTTCCCTCTCACACAAATTAACATATATAAATCATGACCCCACTGTGTTGTTGCACCTGATCAGCCCACTGGTTAGTAGCAGTTACCTGTCCAGAGAGGTTGTAGTTGAACCCCAGTTCTCTTGAGATGGTCCAGTTTGCGTGATCCTCTACAGCATTCATATCTGGGTATTTGACTGGACTACTGAAGTGGTCAAATTCCAGCTCCAGACATGGCGTTTCCTGTACAACAGACATTCACAGGATCCAGTCACAATGTGTACATCAGCATTATCTGTCAAGAGTCAAATATGGAAACCTGTGTATGTTTCCTGTGCCCGTTTGAGATACATCCTGATGTGAAACAGCTCAGTACGTGATACAATTTAGGAAAAAAAGGAGTTTGAAACCTTTGAAAGCATGATTCTGGATTTGAATACCTTATTGGGGTTGGAGCCTGTGACTCCTATGGGGTTGAGGAGGTCTTCAAGGCCATGAGGAACAGGCCAGAGGTTCAGAGCCATCTTGTTAGCCACCAGAGTGTGGGTGTAGTCAAACAAGTTGACATTACCCCAGGCCAAGGGACAATGCTCCTAAACGGAGAGAGGGGCAGGAAAAGAGTGAGACAGAGAGACAGAGACACCCTGCGATTGCAACTGTCACTAGTTTTAACATAATGTAAAAATCTCATGGAAAACAAAACAGGAACACACACAGATATGGTTAATTACTGTGAATCAAGGACGCTTTTACCATTAAAAGTACCAGCTCAGACCTCCTTGATGGATGTTGTTAAATTTTCCTTCAGTGGTTGGTTTGCAAAATGTTAAAATCCTAATGAAATGAGAAATGAGTTTCACTGGGATTTAGAAGATTTTAAAAGGATATTAAAATGTTTTATTGGGTTGTAATAGTTTCAATTACTTTTAACAAGTTCTATTTAATTTAAATTGGTTTTAAAGGCCTTTAACAAAGTTTAAGGTTGTGCACTTTATAACTACAATGTCATCCCCAAACTCACTCATCCTGTTCAGGCAGTCTGAATGTGACTGCCTATCTTATGGTGATGTAGATATGTATGATATCGCAACATGATGTTTGCTGTTGTTCTCATTTGAATGCCATATCATTTGACTTTCTTTAGACTTTTGAGTGTTTGCCTTACATCATTAGTAAAATTATATATATTGTGTACTGTTTGATGTTCCTGTTTTCCTATTCCTAATTTTGAATACATTTGCCTTGTGAATATGTACTACAGTCTCATCTTTAGATATAAAGCTTATCAAACAGCCTTTCAAATGCAAAAAAGCTACCGAGTAAGCCTTCACAATGGCTACAAAAATGTTTAAGATAACATCTTGATCCTCAGGGTGAGTCTTCACTAAGGGGCAAGTGATGGAACCAGGTGACAAAGGGCCACATGGTGAGGCGGACAGAGTTACATGCAGACAGCCAGTCAAAATACAACTATTTATAGTTAAGTGCTGGAACAAAAGGCTGCTGTAGAGAAGTGTTTATCTTTAATTCAGGTGGGGCATGAAAGAGCATCCGCTAACCTAACCTCAACCTGGCATGGCGCGGCGGGGGGGACAGGACTCACCCCAGGTGTCTGTTACAATATCCATGTCTGACATTCATTGATACACTACACACACACACATACTCTGCTCTCACTCACACACACACACACACACACCTCTTACCCTTCCAGCTTTTCCATCAGTGAGAAATGGAAGAGAAATCAATCAGCAAGGGTATCTTTGACGAGTATCAGACCCGGTACACACAAACACAGACACACTCCATCGGTTTTACACAACAAGGTTTCTAAATATAGAATAAGCCATTCTTTTAACTATAAATCTGATGTAAGAAACTTGAATTTGTGTTAGTATTGCTTGGTATACTGTACAAAAGATATGGTTTTTAAAAAGTGTTACTTTTTATATTAAATTGTATGTTTTGATGTGTTAACAATTAATAAAACAGCCCGAATGATTTCACATGATCAGAGCATTAAATTATTCTTTTGTGAAATTCTTAAGTTCATATATTTTCATATGAGTTTGAGAAAGAACAATGAACCCTTTTCCACAGCATGTTATCAATGAGAGACATACTCGGTCCTGTCTTGCATTAATGGAAAAGTCTCCTCTGCTGATTGTGTTTCTGTTGATGTTTTCTGCCACCACGGTGCCCAAGACTGATTAGTAATTAAACAGAACCACAGATGATACCACAGCTCCCATTCACCTTGGACACATAAACTCAGACACATAGAGAAGGGCTCATGTACCAACACCGGCACATACAAACACACACACACACACACACAGCACCTATACACATTCATTTCTCCAGGATGGGTTAGCATGCTAGCATTTAGACTCATGAAGGTCATCTGCTGTCAGCTATCTTTAGACTGTGACAACTGTAGTATTGTCTGCCTATCTGTGGTACAGCACATCTAAATACCTGCATTGTTATTTATATAATCAATCATTAGTGTCCCTTGGCTACCATATATATTCATATTTGGTTTGTTGTGCTCTTACAGACTTTTCTGTGAATAGATTTTCTTTTTAAAATCACAAAATGCCATATTCATACATATATGTTATTACATTTTCATTAGTAAACATTGAAACTATAAGTGAAGTTATTTTAGTTTTTCATTTTTTTTCTCCAAACTTTAAAAAAATGGAACAATGGCTTCAAAATAGCTCAGCGAGACACTTCCTGTTTTTGCATACCCAGTTCCTGTCAAACTATAACCTGTTTGAAAATGTAGTTATGAACTTAAGTTGATCTGAGGAGTCCTACGCTGTTTTCTATCTTACCTCCTTTGCTCCCTTCCTGCCCTTCACTGAGCAGATGGAGAGGCAAAGTCTGGCGGCTCGGGGGATGTCTGGGATGTACATGTCATAGGTCAGCCACTCGTTCCACCTGAACGTTAAGAACGTAGGAGAGGTGATTTACGAGATAGGAGCCTTAACAAAAAAACATGGAGACAATCTCATATGAAGTATAAGCCTACAGGTCGAGCTACTGTCACCAAAAAGAGGATCTAAAAAGATGAATTCTCTGAGGCACACCGAAGTGCTTCCAATGCCTCTTGATAGACAACGGAGTGCTCAGAAACCTTACACTGCTATTACACAATTGAGCCTGTACTTTCAGAAACTACATTTTCAGAGGGACATTTAGAAAAAAAGAAACCTCAATGCTGAAATCCTTTTGATAGACAGTATTTCTTTAACCTCTCCAGAGGTATAAGAGTGGACCGAGACTTTAAACAGTAACGTAATACAGCAGTTTAGTGTTACTAGACAGCGCTAAACTGTTAACTTAGCCGCCTGCCTTAGACTGATTAAAGTAAATTAGAGGCTCAGACTGTCTACCGCACTATTTAAAGGAAATAAAATGAAAGTGGGTAAAGGTAGTAGTTATTTTTTTATTATCAGGTATCATAACTAATTAAAATGTTCTGTATTTAATGAACTGTACTGAAGGGTGGTCAGTTACCTGGGGTTGGAGCAGGGTACTCTCTGTGTGTTGACATTGTCACACATCTGTTCTCCTCCATGGTAAATACCTGTTCTCACATAAATCTACATACATACAAGAGAGGAAACATGTAACAAGCAATAAAACAATAACACCAATAATAAAACAAAATTATACATTTTTTAGAAAAAATGGCTTTTTGGACAACTTTACTAAGAAATGCAACAGCTGTCATGTTAAATGGTCAATGTCTCATGTCGTCTGGCAGTTTTCTAAAACATTAGTTGTATTCACACAAAAGATTCAAGACTGCAAAACTAAACGAGCTACCAGAACTACTTTCCCTTGGTAAAGGTCTCTATTCACATGAGACATAGACAATGACTGTTTGTTTCCAGAGGAAGTGAGGGAGTTAGTTGATGGGACTCTGTGCACGACTAAAAAAAAAAACACAGTCATCGGAAACAGCTCCAAAAATAATCATAATTACTTCTGGTATATTGATTTAATAAGTGTTTCTGTATTCATGAATCTCCAGAGAATACAATAAATACCATTCATGGTGTTTTACTAAAAAAAGGTTCTTTTACTAGTCTTTTCCTACCATTCAGCATAGTGTTGACCTAAGTGTGAGCATACTGTATTGGAGTCAAGGATCTGTTGGTATATTAGACTCAGCATCCCCCACCTTGTCTATGTCTCGTATATTGACGTTAACATAGGTGGCACAGAGGATTCGTATTCGCAGAGTTCCATTGATGGTCCACAGCGACTTGGCAGCTGCCTCGCCGTTCATATAGGACGCTGCCGTGGAGATGCGGCGGGAGTATGACGGCATGACAAAGTTATCTGTAGGCAACTGGGTGTACAGGCTGTCCTTAGCCATTAGCATCAGGTTAGGCATCCTGCCCAGCATGATGCAACTACGGATATACTAGAGGGAGAGAGACACAGAGACAGAGAACAGTTAGAACGAAAGTCTACACAGGAATGATAGAATTACACTGTGCGTAAGTGTAACCAATGATGTCAATTGGTTATTTTCCAGCAGCCGACGAGTCATTGCAGAGGAAAGAGTGACACCGTGCATCTCCTGCTTTGATCTGGTTCGGAGGGAATTTCTCCAAACCCTAAACGCTGTGGATGAGCAAATGGCTCCAGTGTTTTTAATGAAAAGCAATGTTGTTCTGACGTATCCACAAAGGTTCACATAGGAAAAGGGTGTAATTACACGCACATCAGTTAGGTGCAGGGCTATTAGGAGACAGCAACAATGGAAAAGAGAGGACATTACTCTTTTCCGTATCCACAAAGGTTACAATAAATAAAGGATCTGAAAGGGATCAGGCTTCAGCTATAGACTGTTAGGAATTTATTAAAAAGTTCAAAACATATCTATTCAGCAACATTGCTAAAATGTATGGTATGCCACTTAATCTCTAAATTTTTCTTATATTGTTTCCATGAACTGGAGATGCCCTATATAGATGTATGTCTGTATGTTGCTTACCTTATACTGGCTGATGGGGTACTTTTCCAGCAGGTACTCATCACAGCCACAAACTTTGAGGATGTATTTACCCTGGTATTCCTGAACACACATCTTTAGCTGCTCGGGGGACAGCAGCATGCTGCGTGTCTTCTTACGAATGGCCTCTGCGATCACCTTTAGGACAAAGATACAAGCAGACATTAGAGGACAGACATTAAATACCGCCTTACCAACGTCTACATTAGAGGTTGGCAAGGCAGTGTTTATTACTGGACTGCACTACAGGAGCTTCTATTTTTTGTTCACTCAGTGGATATGCTTTTAGTTTATAGAACTTAAGGGATCCCTTCAATTTCCTCAGCTTGAATGAACGCATTGAGGTAGTGTACAGGGAGGCTCTCCTGAATGATTCATTGTGTTTTTTTATTTTGGTAGATATTCCCCCACCTGTTCAGGCACACAGTCGTGGTTGATCTTCAGTGTGTACTTTTGCTTGTCGTTGTTCGGAGAGACAATCACCCAAATCACAACGATAATCTGGCCTGTAAAAATAGAAAGACAGACAAAGAGATTGACACGGAAGAAAAAAAAAGAGTCAATAAATCAAATTTTATTAAAGCAGCAACCCAGAAACAATAGTCCACCTTTAATTCTTCTGAGGTTATTGAGTATTCTGCTTCTTTTTTCATGTATTGTTTTATTAGCACATCAATCAATTCATTGATTACCGGATTCATTAGTGTGTTATTTATCCATTGCAAAGGTTGGTATTGATGAAAGGCTAAAATGTTCACTGCTTTCTCCCTGTTGTCCTACTGTTGTCTTTAAGTGCTTTATTTGTGTTTTATTCTTTCAAAAATAGTAATCACAGGCTTGGTCAGACAACCAAAAAACAAAAAGATGCATTTTTATTTAAAAAACAGTTGTTTTTTTTCTAAAGAGGTCCCAAGAAACACATTGTGATACTGGTTAGATGCAACACTGAAAAAGGATTCGACAAAAGCCGTTGCCTACCTTTGTCCAGTTTGCTGTAGATGTGTTTGGGTAGTTCCTGTGTGGATTCAACATTGGGTGGGTAAACATACAGGGCTCTGCTGTGGGGCCCGCTGGCGTCTCTCAGCTCCACAGAGTCTTTACAAACATTCAGGATGTTTCTCCTGAAATCCTGAACCTCCGGGTCCTTCACCAGGTCAAACTCACACACTGGCATACCAATGGCAAAACCTGACACAATAGAAAGCAAAGTTAATGGGGGATTTTTTTTGTTATTAAAGGCAATTTTAGGTGGATTAGTCAGTTAAGAGATGCAGTGTTATTAAGTTTAACCCTCTACTATAGTAACTTTTCATTTATCTTTTCCATTTTATGAAAAACAGACACTATTTACTATAACTATAAATATGTAAGTATTTAGAAACTTAGACAATTCTCCACTTCTTACCAAATTACTGACTCATTTGCTATTCTGACGCCAAATCATTACTTTTTAACTGAGCAGGAAAATCTCTTTTGAATTTATCACATGTTCCAAACTGTAAGCAAACTGACGTTCTTTATGAATGAACAAATGAGATAATGTCAAAACGAGGAAGGACGGAGTAACCAGGAGTGTCCACAACAGAACCGATCTCTCACCAATCTCTCTGTTAAGGATCTTTTCCTCTCTGTTGCCAACTGGTTCAATGACCTTGAGGAAAGGCTGGAAAAGTCTGAGGTCACACAGCCTCCGGGTCTCATCATAGAACTCCTCCCGCTCTGCTTCCTGCAGGCAGGAAAAAACATAGTCTGTGTTAATACTACAACACTTTTGTTTTTTCCATGAAAGCCATCGGTGAATGGTTGTGAGAGCTGATAATCTTCACGCAGGTGTAGAATGGATGTTTTTGGAAAAAGTGTGCACTCTCTAAAGCTGAGGCGTGTTAAGCTTTGTAAAGGACAAGCAAGATACGGATTGCTTATCTTTGTGACCCCTCCAATCTTATTTCTTTTTATTAGCAGCTACGGTAACCATGACAGTTCCAGATAAATTTTTGTTCTCCTTACATAAACAGCTGGTCTGGGATCACTCCACGAATCTTTCGATAACAGTTATGTTTACTCACCTGCGTACCA
Organism: Thunnus thynnus; assembly: GCF_963924715.1. Lineage (NCBI taxonomy): Eukaryota > Metazoa > Chordata > Actinopteri > Scombriformes > Scombridae > Thunnus > Thunnus thynnus. Next base: position 7,558,631 of record NC_089524.1, on the reverse strand, counting down.
GATATTCAAATGCAGATTTGAGCGCTCCTACCTGCGTAACACTGACGAAGATGTAGGAAGTCTCCTCCTGTAGGAGGTGATGGAGAGGATATTTTCTGGCCTCCTTGAACAGTTCGTGTTTGATGGTGATGAGCGTGGCCTCACGGAGACACTCCAGGGTCAGAATCATCCCGTTGGGCAGCAGGCAGTCCACCAGGATCCTGCAGATACACTCAGTATACTTATACAATGTTGATGACAAACTTGATTGTTTATTTTTCATTTACTGAGGCTTCTCTGAGCATTTTTCACTGTCGAGAATTTGTTTACATTAAATAAGAAATATATGAAATAAAGAAGAAAAATAATGATTAAATAATATAATAAATACATACATAGTTTTTAGGCTTATTAACTGCCCTAATCAAGCGCATGTGTACACACATTAATACAAAATGTATTCATATCTTGAATTTAGCGTGTCATACCTGGGAGGCATCAAGTGGATGCCCCATAGCTCCCCTGAGGACGGCCTGGGAGGCATCTTCCTCTCTGTCCCCCAGCTCAGTCACACAGATTAGCTGCAGAGCACAACCTGAAAGAAAACAACACTTTCAAGCAAGTTCTGACCCTCACAGTGTAAAGCACAAGCTAACCTCTCTGTGTAACTCCATGAAAATGTTCAAAAAAAAAAACCTCAGGCGCAGATTGTGCTTCTCATCTGACTATGAATGTAGTTTGTGTGGTACTTTAGTCAAAAGAGGGATTTAGTACTTTGCCAGATTATGGATGTGGTGCAGCCGAGGAGAGCAAATGTCCTCTACTGACCAACTGACACACATTATTCAAAGGCACATATGTGACAAATGACTTTGGTGTTTGCAACTGAACAACTGTCTATGTGCCTTGTGATCTTTCTAACTCCATTAGGCAACAAAAAAATCTAATGAAACATTTGGGAACACTTGAAACAATCTTTGTTTTGCGGATTTAACAACCGACAAATCTGGTGACCTGAACATTGATTCTAAAGAGTTTTTGTACAAATCAGGTCCAAATCAGGTTCAAATATGATACGTCTACCTTATAGCAATTATGTTCATTGAAATAAGAAACTTTTATTCTAACAATAATTTGATATTTATATTAAGTGAAACACTCTTAACAAAACAAAAAAATATATTTTTAAGAACCTCTCTTTTCATTTCGCCTTCCACTAGATAGTTTACAGTAGTAAAGCTTCAGGGAAACATGGAGAGAGAGAGAGAGAAGATTATGACATACAACAATAATCCGAAGTTGGAATCAAACCATGAACGTTGCAGTTAACGCGGTATTCATCCTAACCACTATTCCCATTGGACGCACCACAAAAAATGGGTTTTGGAATTGTCAAAATTATAAAATTGTCCAAATACTGTCAGTACTTCACTGACTAAACCTCCAGTGATTTTTTTAACGATACAGTACTTTTTTCCCACGAAGGAAAATTAGCCAAGAAAAGTGAGCTGTATTTTTGCCAGCCAACATTAGCTCATTCAACCTTCTGTCATGGAGTACAGAGAAATAATGGCGTCTTGAGGGACTTCAGTGACACAACTATTTTAGACAGATTGCTCAGGTCAAACACATACGCACAAAAACAAAACAGTGACTCAACTGCAGATTGTGACACTGTGATGGGAAAGTATCTGTTCGTGTGGGTTGCTGGAAACTTACAACATTACAGCTTAATTTAAACGTCCATAAACACATGGCCGTAAACAATTCTCAGAAATGCAGTCAGGATGAGAAGAAAATCGAGAATGATTATTATCCTTATCAATCTTCCATTCATTACAAGGAATGTTCGGTTACACTTCATCTACTTTACTGTAATGCTTGCAATTGTGTGCACTACAGTGTCTTTGCCCAGATTATAATGAGGTCTAGAATCTATTAGATAAACGTCTAAAGTGCAGTATAACAATAAAATTAATCTAATCTGTTTAACTAGAGGCGGCGGATTATGTCTCTGGTGAAAGAGAAAGGTTAAAAGTTAAGGAAGTCATTCACGGTTCATTTCACTTAGCTACAACACTCAAGGAAGTTCACATCATTGTGTTGCTTAACTGTAATGCACCCTTTCAGATGAAGAAAGAACACCACTTAGGATTTATCAACACAGTAATAGAAATCCCACATGATATATCGTCTCATATTACAATGTCAACATTACTTTCATATCTCCGGGCTTTAGCTACCAGCCACCCAGACTCCCAACAACATTGCTGCCAAAGTTCCAGGTCACTTTGGGTGGTTAAGGCACCAAGCAAGATGCCCTCCCTGCACCAGACATGTTTTACACATGCTTTGAAGGCAGGGCACAAAATTAGCACCAGCTACCAGCCAAAATGCTGGTAAAATATGCAAATGGCTGGTAAATTTGCTTCACTCACCAGCCAAAAAAACAATGTTAGTCTATTGAGTGGTCGGTAAAATTTGAACATTCACTAGCCATCTGGCCGGTGGACAAAAAAGTTAATTTTACATCCTGTTAGAGGGTTTGACTGGTGGGTTTAAATCTCCTTGCTGGCTTTGGAGCACTTCAGCCAGGTTCCACACGTCTGAATTGCTGCCCACATTTCAGACTTTTTCAGCAATTCAAATGGGTCTAGTGTTGTGCTCAGTGATGGCTGTTTCCCCAGTTGGAAAAAACCAACGAGCCAATTGAGCTTTGCAGGCGGGAATAAGAACCTTCCTGTGTCAGAGCCAGAGAAAAGGCGACAGAAAAATGGCCACAAATAAAACAACAAGCACGAACGAGACTGACAAAGTCATCCAGGTTGTAGGAAGTCAATTTTAAAAGATATGACAACTCTTAAATTGTCCTATTTCTTTGAGGACAACTGCCCCAGAATGAACTGGAATATCAATCTCATCATCAGGTTCAGAGCAGCTGCAGAAGGAGTCCTCTAGGTGGAGGATGCTGATATGGAAAAGGACAACATCTGAGCTACTATGCTTGTTGCCACCACAACCCTGACTAGGATAAACACCCAGTGGGTTAATTAATGAATGGCTAAATCAAGCTAAATGAAGAGAGTATTGCAACCCCTCTGAAATTCTCACTTCAAAAACCCAGTTATAGTTTAAAGATGTGACTAGACAAAAATGCAAGGAACTGAAAAGTTAATAGAGAAAGAGAAAACAACCTTTCCTTATAGTGAATGGCAGTATTGAATATATACAAAAAAACAAAACAAAACAAGGTAACTTACAACACATAACACCTACTGAGCAGTTCTGCGATCTGTGACCCTGATCAGGATGCAGCTAAGCACTTTAGGACAAAAAAGGAAGCTTCCTCACAACACAGGATGTGGGGAGTGGGGAAACACTGGCCTACACACAAGCTTGCTTTGAATACTGAAGCAAAACTACACAACTAACAGCTAGTTGTGTGGGCCAGCAATGGCAGGATGACAAGATCAAACATATGCTCAGCCTCTATTAATATATTTGTGGTTAACAGAAGGTTTGGCCAGTTGCATCACATTACACAACAATGTGGTCTCAAGAAAAACACAAGTGAAACCACTATAGATTTTTTTTCAAATTTCATTCCGTCCATGAAATGAGCTTCAAGTTACAACAAAGAGGATGTGAAATAAACAAGAGGATGCGTGATTCGGATGGAGGGAGAGGAATTTATGAAGCATACCTCAAGAGAGCAGCCCTCCTATTTTGATGATGGGACAGTTCCACCCTTCATGTTTCAATCCATCTTCACGGTGTCACTGAAATATGTGTTGGGAGGAGAGGAATTTTTTTTTAAAAAAAAAACAAAAACACAAACAACATCGCACAGAGTTTGCATCTGTAACAGTTAGCAGTTGGACTGACTCACACTTGCTAGCAGCAAGCTACGTTAGCTAGCTAACGTGAGGTGGTTGTAGGATGACAGCTCAGAGATGATGACTAAAAAACACTGCTAATGCTACATAACACTGGTATGACCACTATAATTAACAACCACTTCTGTTCAGTCTTATCACAAACACCTTTCAGTTTGGGGGTGTTTAACAGTTAACAATAGATAGCTTTCTTGTATTAATGTTAGCTAGCGGCTAATTCTGAGCCTGTCATCCCCTTGGTGGAAAATATATTCCAAACACTCAAGACGAGCCATTTATCTACTTAAAAAGGTGGCTAATTTAGCTAATAGCTGACCTTTTTGAGTTGGTGTCAACACAGAAAAATGTTATGAAAAAGCTCTCCCCGGCTTATGCCAGTAAGCTAGCCTTCCAGGCAGCCGACCCCTCCAGGTCCCTGCGGCCGGTTGGTGGCTCCCGACGCCGGGCGAGAGCAGGCTGGTATCCGTCGCCTGTCAGTCTGTGTGCCAGCTATCCGTGACAGCAGCCGTTATTCCACATCGGTGATAAATCCCTCTTGTTCTTTGAGTTTTGAGTTGTACTGCTGCTGAAAATGAAGACAGACCCGCATGTCCAGTCGGCAAAGGGCTCAAACTGAGGATGTTATGAGCAGCTGAGCTACTGGTCGACTGGACAAGTTGTCTTGCTGCTGCGACAATGCAGCCACGCTGTCTGTCTGGCTGGGGCCCTCCCTCCTTCCTCAAAACACACGCACGCACACACACACACACACACACACACACGCACACACACACACACACACACACACACACACACACACACACACACACACACATCAGAGAGAGTGAAAATGGGCGGTTGGGTGTGTGTTTTAATGGTGTGATATATTGGTAACATGACTCAATTATGCACCAAACCACATTTTGTCATATTGAAATGTGACCACATGTAATAAACTATGACCACAGTACAGCCTACAAATAATTCATCCAGAGATATTAAAAAAAATCTTTCAATGTTTGTGGGTGTGACGCCTACTTGTTTTTGTAAAGTAGCCCACGATTTGATAAAGCCAATTGGTCCCCACAGAGTTCAAAATTTTCACGTTAGCCACCAAAAAGTCAAGATAAGGAAACAGGAAACAGATACAGACGTGTATATGTAGGCCAGTATGTAACTGAGCAAGATTATCTAGATTTACCTCATAATAACCCTGCCATTGTCATCTTCCCTCAGATTTCAGCTTCAGATTTCAGATGAATAAATGAAAAAGTCACTGTAATCAGTTGTAAATGCATGCAGTGCTGAGAAAGTAAAGTAAAAAATATCAAACATTTGTTGAATTAAGCTCCTCTTATGTCTGATAGGATGTGTGTGCCTCTCAGGGCTGGTTTTAGCCTGCTATATTAGGGCGGGCTGGTGTGGTGTGGCTGTGTGTTTGGATGGGTTAAGATTAATTTCTCCATGGGGATTAATAAAGTGGTATTCTGCTTTATTCTATTCAAATTTATAAAGAACAATTTGAAGCTTAGAAATTGGGAGGTAGTGAAGCAGCGGTTTTCTGCTGCCCTGTGTTTTGAGTCAGTGCAGGGCAGATTGATTTACCCTAAAATAATAATAAAAAATCCTTAATCCATATTTTAACATAATCAACTCCATAACATTTCTTTTCACTGGATGAGTTTAGTTCTCAAATAAAATTAAAACCTAATCCAGTGAGATTTCTCACCATTACAATGAGACTTCTCTCGCCAATATATACAAAAACAGAAGAATAAATCATTACAGTATGGAGAAGGAACTCTCACATCATGCTGAAGACCCACCAATTACCAGGGTTGTTACATACAATTTATACAAAAAAAACTTCCTTATACTCCTGCAGGTGTTTACACACAGTGGTCAAGTCTGTGTTATTTGAATATTTCTTGACCAGCATTGGTTTTGCAACAAGAATTTCATTTTTCATATCTACATTGTCTGCTGCAGTGCCAGCAAGCACATGCAGAGGGCGCAACAAGGTGGAATCTAGAAATGCATTAGATTTGGGCACAAGACTGGATGTGGCTCGCATTAGACCGTCATTCTTCTTTGAAAATGTGTTTTCCATCTCTAAAATGGCCCTGTCAAGGATCTTTTCAGAGACTGACAGGGGGTGATGGTGGGATCATCAGAATCTGGATGACCCACAGTTGAGAGCACAACACTTTTTGTTTGTATTTATTGATTTATTGATTTTATTTCCCCATCCAGTGGGGGAAAGTAGGACACATCCTGTGTCCAGCAGTTAAACTTCTGAAATGAAAAATATTTGCATATTAATAGATTCTGTGATTTTTAATGAGGGAGAAAGAGCTGATGTCATCTTAAGGACACGTTATTGCTCCAAGCAGAGTTTACATGTCTGGAGGGGATATTAAAAAAAGATGTATAATACATCACAATACATTATACTTCATCAAAGAATATAAATGATTTGTGAAAATGTGTATTTGTGCTAATATAGGCAAGACATATGTGCAAAAATGAGTGCAGTCACTGCAACTCTTAAATCCTTATTGAGGGTTGAACAGTAACTTGTTAAAAGTCACTGATGAACAGCAGAAACAGGGAGCTATAATGGTTGTATGTATGTATGTATGTATACATTCACATGCTATACATACATGTAGCCTATAAAATAGAATTAAAACCAATATTGTGATGTAGGAGACTATGTAAAATAAAATACAGTAAATGTAATCCAATAAAATATGTTATGAAATATGTTACAAGTACTAGTACTAAGCTACAACTACTAGCCTACTTCTATTACTACTACTACCACTACTAGTAATACTAAAACTAATAATAATAATAATAATAATAATAATAATAATAATAATAATAATAATGATGATTATGATTATTATACCTAAATAAATGATATAACATTTTGTAAATGTAATCACTCCCCATGCCTAATCTTAAATTACGTAGCTTGTTATCTTGTTTGTTCATATATTTATCAACATTTGCACCACAGCGCCAGACCGGCTGTTTTCCCAACAGATTTGAGACTCATAAATAGCCAGCACTAGAGTGAGGTGTAACATATTTATACAATGTGTCATGATTGCCACCCATGCAAATCAGCAGCGGTGGCATCGGAAATGGACTGTACCAACTAGGAGGGCAGGGACGCCGGAGAAACCTCAGCAGCGTTTCTATCTTTTAAAAAAAAATCTAAAATCTCCGCTGATAAGAATTTTGTCGATATTAAATGTCCAAACAGGAAGACAGTGTATTTAATAGTCGAGGAAGAGTGTGTTTAGTCGCTGTTTATTACTCTCTAATTTTCTCCGTCCTCTGGAGATCCCCCCCCCCCGCCCCCTCCTGTGAACGCCGCGGTGCCTGAGCGTGTGCTTGGGACTGTCATCCTGCCTGGCCGCCCGGTTTATTAGGGAGAAGAAGTTGGCAAAGGGATGTGACTGCAATGATGGCGCTACAGCTGAAGCACGGGGATGCAGCGTACTACCAGAGTGCAGAATACTGCAGAAATTACACTTCGCCGCCTGTCAGCTACGGTGACAGCAGCCATTATCTCCCCCGTTTGCCAGGTAAGGAGAGGCTTTCCATACAGGATCTCCCCCCCTCTAAGTGACTGTCTGCAGTTTTGTGCGCTAATGTGCAGGGATGGATGAAAATCTAACCAGAGATATATACAGATAGAACAGAGGAAGGTGGATGTTGAAACCGGTTGCCCTGGTGCTGCTGTCATCATCATCATCATCATCCCCATTATCATCCTCATCCTCATCATAATGTCATGTAGAGGGCTGCACCAGCCACCATTCTGTACCGTTTATAAAGCAAGGATGCTGCGATGCAAAAAGCTGAGGTTGTCGAGATACCCCTAATGGTATCTTGTGCTGTAGAGGAGCTCTATATAGCTCATGTTCCAGGGAGACTTCAGGGTTGAGCTGATGTCTGACTGTAATTTGAAGCAGTGTGCAGTCTCAATGCAATGTTCTCTTTCATCTCTTGAGTATGGCAGTCAATCAAGTGGTCTGTTCATTTTGTTCTCTTTGCTTTGCCTTTTTTTTTTTTTTTTGCTCTCTGGTCAATCTGCACAGCTGATAGTGACATGTGGCAAATCTACAGCAAGTGTTTCTTGATTGCACCTGCAAAGTCGCTGCCAAAAAACTGTCTTCTTCTGCTGGTTTTAGGGGTCTTGAGGCCAGTATGTTATGTGGCAAGATGATCCAGATTTACAGCATGAGCCTGATCACCTCATAATATCTCTGTCATCTTCCCTCAGATTTCAGCCTCTGTCATGATAAAATAGTGTAGACTGAATGAAGTCTTCATTTAAAATTGGATGAAAGTTACTGTAAAAAAAATGTAAATGCATGTAGTGCTGGAAAAGTCAATTAATCAGTTAGTGAATCAATAGAAAATATATCGATTAATTGTTCAAGTAGTTGTAAAAAATAGCAAACATTTGTTGAATTAAGCTGCTAATATGTCAGCTAAAATCAACAATTTTAAGACACAGTTTGGACTGGTAACTCATGATCGGCTACTAGTATTTATGACTTCTTATGAAGTAAATTATTGATTAAATTTATTCTTTAAAAATCAATAATTCAAGCAACAATGGGGGGAAAAAACCTGTGCTTTCCTTGTGAGACATCTATTTGCTCAGAATGATGAACATGAGATGGGACCTGCTGGGATCATCAGGAGGAATGAATAGTCACTAATCAATGGAGTAATAGCAGCTTAATGTATAGACCACTAGCGCTCAGTCCTTGAAGTGGAGTACCGCTCATTGTATGTTAATAAGTCAAGGTAATCCCATGATGAAGGACAGTCCCGTTAATAAGATCTGCAGCAGAGCAGCTGGATGAACACAATTCAAACCTTTGGTGACATTGAGATATAAATGTAGATCCTAGATTTAACTGTGATAATACAGTAAGTGAAGTGCAAAGTACAGTTTAACATATTTCTGCGCTCATCCGCCGCCCAGTAAAGCTGATGGAATAAGTGCAGGAGACATGCGCTTCTCATCGCTCCATAATTGATGTGACACAACACAGTACAGCAAGGGAAGCTCTGGAGAAAACGAACACTTGGCCTATTTAGAGATTCTCAGTGGACGCCATGAGATTATCAGGCTGCAGGACAGGACTTTTTTTTTTTTTTACGTGTGTGTGTGTGTGTCTTGATTTTTAGAACAGCAAACCAAGAACTCTTGAGTCGATGCTGGAAAATCTGACAAGTGATGAAGTAACTTCTGAGGTAGTTTCAAGTTAAAAAAAAAAAAGAAGTGCAGGCACTCATTTCTATTCTTTAGAGACGTGTTAGAAAAATATTTCTGAGATTATGTGATGAACAGGACTGTGTTGTAAATTTACTGATCACTAGCTGCCTTCTGCTTCAGAGCAACGTTACATGAGCTTGATTTTGACTTGCAAAGCCGATTGTGTCCTCTCCAAAAACCTAGAATGCAAAAAAAACAACAAAGGTTTTCTGACTTTGCAGCACGGTGCATGTACATGTGCTTCATCTCTGTAGCCAGGACCTTATAAGCCTGGATCTGGGTATCTGAGGAAGACGAGGACAAAACTGACCTTGGCCTATCTACATTCCGTGCACGCTTTCAGTAGATTAAAACTAGAGCAGAGTCACAGCCAGAAAAAAAAGGTGAAGTCATTTTGGTTTTCGACACCTCCGTAGAGCTGCAACGATTTAGTCGATCGACAGACAGAAAATTTCATTTCTTTAGTTCCAACTTCTTAAATTTGTATATTTTCTGGTTAGTAGTCTATGATAATAAACTGAAAGTGTTTGGGTTGTGGACTGTTGGTCGGGGACAAAACATTTTCTGACAGTTTATAGACCAAACAATTAATCGATTAATCGAGAAGATGACTGACAGATTAATCAGTAATGAAAATAATTGTTGGTTGCAGCCCTACACCTCTGCCTTAGTAGTGCCAAAGGAACGGATTCTGTCAAGCACCAATCATTCCTTTATTACATGTGCAGTGGTATAATTAAAGCTACAGTGTTTGCTCAGCTGCGATGTATCATAGGGGGGAATATTTATTGATAGTTTCCCCTACCACACTGTGTACATAGAGCTATTTGTAACTAATTGTAATACACAAAGTCTTAGACATGAATGGTCTTAGAAATGGTGGCAGCGTCTTGGCTTTCTCTTGGATATGAAAGGCATGTTTTGCTCTGTCACGCAGCTCTTTGGCAATTATGGGCCATCACTGCATGATTTTCACTCCTGCTGGAAAAAGCGACGAATTTGACCAAAAGAGCATCATAATTAAGCCTAATCTCCCTCTGAGCAAATCTCTTGAAGAGGTATTGCTCATAATGCAAATAAAAGCAGATCGGTCTCTGCTTAATACATATAATACATAATAAAAAATACAAATAAAAACATACCAACAGTCATCACTGCTATGTACACATTTTTAAAATATTATCATGATTAAGTAAGGATAGGCAGTGTAGTGTTAGTGAATACAATGCAGCAATTGTTGCTCATTTGCTCTGTCATCTCTGTAGTGTTTCCACAGAGGGACTGATTATCTCTACTGAAAATACCAGCAGGCTCAAGGAGTCACTGGCAAAAAAAACATAAAAACAAAATTATTGTATGTATTGTATCTATATGACTATAAGTTAAAAGTTTAAATTAGCGATGGAGCCAGCGCTACAGGGAAAGAGGTCTTGGAGGTCCTTCTGACTAACAGATGATCTGAAATGTAGAGAAAGTAAGACCTGAGGTTATGCTTAACATGTCTAAAGAAACAACAAGTTTGACATTAATAAGTGGATGTAAATGGACCCTTAAGGAGGTATTTCAGCTATAACAATATGATTGTTAGAAACATTGTGGGGCGCTTTGGATAGGAAGCGCTGTATGGCTCCTGATGAGCAGATTGGCACCTTACACGGCAGCCTCTGCCATCAGCGTATGAATGTATGTGTGAATGTTGGCTTGTGTTGCAAAGCGCTTTGAGTGCTCGATAAGACTAGAAAGGCGCTATATAAATACAGTCCATTTACCATTTACCATGATTGTGTCAGGAAAACATTTGACAGCAACAACCTCCAGCTTACCTTATGCTGGTACATACTCATATCAGCTGTGTGGAGGCACATCGTGTCCTCTGAACTGCTTAATGGACCATTTGAAGCTGAAGGGGTCAGCTGTTCTTTCTGCCTACAAGTGATTTTACAGTAAGATTTCTGAACTGCTGTGCAGGCTGTCTCAGGGGTCTGAAGGTTCCCATGAGGCTGCGGCTCATGAGATTGATGATACATGTGTAAAGTAATGTAGTGAATCTGCTACCAGATGGTCTAAGTGTTGTTTGTTTAGAGCTGAGTAGGTGTCTAACACCTTGACATGCCTGGTTGGTTTGAGAAAAAGATAATCTTATGAAACATGAACTTCTGAAAAAATTGCATTTTGTTACACATTTTGCTTATTGAAACATTAAACCCATGTTTTTTAATATTTTGTCTTCATTTTTGATCCTATAAGTGGTCATTGTTGTGGTGTTTCTGCACTGCTTTTCCCAGCGATCTCTTGTCAATCAAGTTGTGTCCTGAACTGTTTTGAATTCGCTGTTGATGTAGCTTGAAGTCCTGTTAGAGCTGCCTTTCTTAGTTTGTCCACTTAATGCTAATCCAGTCTCTCTGTTTATTATAATTAAATCAATGCCGCTTCCCCCTAAGGACGCCAGAGAATATTTTCTAAGAAAGATCTCCCAACAGCAGCAAATGAGCAGGATGTTTAATGCAGATAAGTGGAATGAAAATGCATATAGGCAACACAATCTGTCACAGTCTCATCTTGCAGTTGAGAGGACTATAGTAAGGTCAGTGCCTCACCCAGCATACCTTTCTCCTGAGGTCAGCCAGGCCAGGTGACAGACAGGCAGCTACACAGAGTGGACAGACACGCTGTCATCAAGCAGCAATCGGAAACACAAACACCCCGGTGTGTTATTTTGGGTCCATGAATCACAGTCATTGGGCGTCCGATTGAATTCCAGATGAAAGCTTCCAGCACAGTGAGTTTTGACACAGCTGTTGGCCTATTACTGACCCAGCAATGTATGTGCTTAAACACACTCACACTCACACAGTGACACACACTGTTTGTCATTGAAATAGAGCATTAAAGCAGCACAAATAAACACAAATGCTAATCAGCGCAGTGCCATTCTTCATATCTTTCTGTTTTTCTTACCATGCACACAGACACACACACACACAGACACACAAACACACTATATCAGCCTATTTGAGCAGTCACACTTCAGGCTCCGATCTGCTCTGATCAGAGAAGCTTGAGGATTTATTGTCTGTTTGTGTGTGTGCTTGTGCATGTGTATGTAACGTCCCGTATGCATGACTGCAGGCGCTGCAGGCTCAGCTTAATCTTTCTGATGCCCACTGGAGTGTGAAGCTCCTCTGTCCGTGAATGTGTTTCCATTCGCCCATCGCTTTACACGTCTCTTGCCTCAAGGCTCCGAGAAGTACATGCTTTCTCTTAGTGTTACTCGATATTGTTCATTGAAGTTCCTTCTGAATGTCAAAATCTGTTTATAGACAATAATACTGAGTCTGAAAAAATGACATACTTAAAAACCTGCAGAATTCATCTGTGTACTAAGCCCTTATATTCTCAAGATTTCTGTTGTGATTATCTGTCATTGTGTGTACTTTGATGCAGACCTAGATCCAGATGCACAATAAAAAAAAATAGGTTCAATTGATGGTTCAATAGTAAATAGGTTCTATTTTTGTATGAACCTCATGACTGCTTTCTAGTTTCCTTAAATATAGTAATACTAATGCTCATACCAGTGTTACAAGCTATTATGGCCATCAAGCCTTAAAGCAAAAAAAAAAAAAAATGTCATGCTACACAAAAAAATGTGTAAATGCTATGAATGACAATTTAATATATTGTTCACTGACTTCACTGCCATCAAGGTTACTAAATTTTCTTAAAGAAAAATGTTGAGAAGTAATGTGTACTGTATTGTGTCTTCTCTCTCCAGGCCCAGAGACCATGTTGAAGCCTCCTCTCAGTCTCTTCAGCCATCCCCAGCAGCCCTTCCAACATATGGACTCTCTGCACCAGCTGGGACCTCCACCAATGGCGCCTACGCAGCCTCTTGGCCCGCCGCCAATCGCCCCTGCTCAAGCAATTGGACCCCCAACTATGGCTCCCACCCAGACCCTTGGGCCCCCTCCAATCACTGCTACTCACACCTTAAGGCCTCCTCCCATTACCCCTGCACACAGCTTAGGCCCTCCTCCAATGGCTCCCCCGCAGCCACTGGGGCCTCCACCAATGGCACACACCTTGGGGCCCCCACCGGTAGACCACTCACAAGCAATGGTGCCTTCAGCCATGGACCTCACACAACCCTTGGGGCCTCCACCTCTGAATCCTGCACATGCACTGATGCCCCCACCTGTAGTAGCGCCCGGAGCTGGCAGATTCCCACTCCCTCCCAGCCCCCTGTCCTGCCCTCTTGCTCCAGGCCCAGATCACTCACAGCTACACCCAAGGCCCCCAGGACCGGTTCTCATCCCAGCCCCGGTGTCCGGTCTCATACCCGGTCCTCTCCCAGGTCAGGCAGCCCCAGCCAGCGAGCAGCCCCAGGACGAGGGCTCTCCGCTGGGCATGGAGGAGCAGGAGGACTCTATGGGACTGGAAGAACTGTGTAAACCGCTGTACTGTAAACTCTGCAACGTTACCCTCAACTCTGCTCAGCAGGCGCAGGCTCACTACCAGGTTAGTTGCATTAAGCATACACACATGCATGTAAAACATTAAGATACATGCATACATACACAAATATTCCTATCTCTCCCTCTAGGGGAAGAACCACAGTAAAAAGCTGAGAAATTTCTACGCCGGCAGTCAACAGCCGCCTGCAATCAGGATCCCAGAAGTCCTCGAGGCGGACGGCCAGACGGCCCTCAGCTCAGGATCCACCGACAGCGACACCGGGAAGCAGGTCAGGCACAAACTCCAACATCTCAGCACCAAATAACTGAGAAATACAGTGTTAGCTGAGGGGGTGGTAGTACTGCTGAAGTGGAGAATCTGCTGGTAGAGGTTATATCCCTCTGAGCAGGTGGTAGGGAACTGCTTATTTTCACTCTTTTGAACAATTTTCTGTCCTTACTACCAGAATACCACTTAAAAAAGAGAAAAAAAAACCTCTCCGCACTGACTTGCAATTTCTTTTGTCCGTGTACTTTTGCCAGTGCTATCTATGAAAGTCCAGAAGAAATATTAAAAATGGACGAGATGAATATTGAGAGATAGGATGTCGAATTATTACTGCTAGATTTGTCGTTGAAGCGTTATTACAATGCTAATGTTCTTCTCATTGTTATTCATTTTTAAGAAAAGCATCAAGTAAACATATTAACAAATAAGAATATTGCAAAATGTATATATGTAAAGTGTTTACCACAGAGTTGTCCACAATGCAATTTCCCTTTCTCTACATGACCTTACCTAATAAGCCCCAAGAGTAAAATAATTTGAACATGACCTGCAGTGCTGTGCTCAAGTGTCACATGTTTTTACAGCCTTTGTTAAACAGATAATTTGTGTATATTCTCTAGTTTAGTTGTGCTCGGCATTCCTTTCCTCCTCCCACCAGACCTAAACATTTCTTTCTTCCCGTTCTCACTGTTTACTCCCTAACTCGTCTCACAACAAACACTGTACTGCTTTGTCCTGTGTCTGCAGGCGCTGTATAAGGGGGCTACACGGGTCATTTTGGCCACAGAGAACGACTATTGTAAGCTGTGTGATGCCTCCTTCAGCTCACCAGCAGTTGCACAGGCCCACTACCAGGGCAAGAACCACGCCAAGAAACTACGGCTCGCTGAGGCTCAGCAGAACACCAACAACATGTAGGGCTTTAGTGGTTTAACCTCACACCTTGCTGCAATGGTGTACAGGTGTACTCTAGGACCCCATGGCATCACTGTTTGTAGGTGCAATAAAGCACATTTCTAACCACACCCAGTAATGATGGTGTGGAAGTAAAACAGATTTGAAACTTTCATCCTGAGAGGACAGCAAAACACTTTTTCAGTTTAGTGTTGGAGACACAAGTAAAATACTTTTTTGTGTTTTGACCACTTTTTGGACCAAACTGACATGCATTTTGATTTTATGTTTCAGGGAAGGCAGTAGTGAAGCAACCCCAAGAAGAAATAGGAAAGATGGCAGCGAGTACAGACTGGTGAAAAATCGTCGTAGCCCACAGCTACCTGCCTCCATGCCAGGTAAAACATTAAAAAATTATTAAATTAAAAGGCAATACCAGTATGATTTTGAGTTATAAATCACAACAGCTGCTTGTAGCATTCAGTCATCACACAGTAATATGTTTCAGCTGTTCTTGCTAATAAAAACACAAAGACATAACCAACAGATATAATTTGTCAAACAAAAGTATAACAAATTGTGGAGACGTTTGTGTTCCTTTCAACCTTATAACTGGATATACTCAGGATATTAGGAGCTGTGTGTTGCTGTATTGTGTTCTGTGATGTTACAATAGCGGAAACGTTGATATCAGATAAGCAACGACCTGTACTCTGTCTCCTCTTTGAACATCCCATCATCTTTAGAGACAAACCTCCTGGAAAAACTCACTGACATGGACCTTACTGCAAATTTCTACAAGGTTTTGAACTGCTGCAAATGTACAAATAGGATTCTTATGTTTCAGTACAGCACAGTAGCCCAACAGTAGCTACATTTGTGACAGTTAGCAGCTACACTAGACACTTTTAGAAATCACAACCACAGCAAATATTACATATTCAGCCATATACAAAAAATGTAAATCTTCTATTATCACACGCTCCAGTGCTTCCTTTGCATCTGTGAAACTCAGTGCAGGATGGTGAACAACCGAGTGCACATCTAGTATGTCTCATACTGTGTGATATAATCCATAATGTCCTATATATACTGGGAAGTTAACTTGGCTGTCCAGAATGCAGTTCTCAACTCTGATAGCTGACTGAGCTGCAGTGGACTCCCTGGGGGCAAATAGAGGAAAAAAAAAAAAATCAAAAGCGGTTCTTCCATCCACTGATGTCAGAATACATTAGTACAAATAAACTGATGCAGCTGGCAAAAAAAGATGCAGTGAACACACTACACTGAACATTTTATTCCCTAAAACTAAACTATGAAATATGGAAAATTAGTATAATAACATTTTAATCTGTCATTTTATTAGTTCGTTCGAGCATACTGTATTGTATTCAAATTTTGCACCCAAAATGCAGCCGTTTGATGTAGTTTCTATCTCTAAACGCAGACTTATCAACTGTGCTGGTGTGACTGTCTGCACTCGGCTTTGTGGGCTTGTGAAAACAGATACACAGAAGAGTAACGTCAGACATCCTGCTGACGTCAAAGAACCATCTCTTTCTTGTCGTCTTTCACTCAACAGACAGAAACACTGGCATCTCAGCTTAAGATAAAGACATAAATCATACAGTAGAGCCAATTCCCTTCTTTTATCCCTCACATACTCTCTTTCTCTTTCTCACACACACACACACACCACAACATTCTGCTGATTTAATCAGTTTTCTTGATGGACAAACCCCAAAATAGCTGCACTCTCTTATGCAGTTGCCTTCTCACTGTCTTTTTATCTCTCTCCCTTATCTGCTTCTCATTTTTCTGCTGTGTTAACACACACTCGCACAAACAAGCAATACTCTTTTTTCCCCAATGATCCACCTAAATGTAACCCCAGACGACTGAGTGGTTTTCTGTCTGTGTGTACCTGTCAGTGATACATCAGGTATATAATCAAGCGTGTGATACTGGTCTATATTTAAATCAGTTTTCAAATGTGATTTTGCGTATGCCAGAGATTTGATGTGCAAAGCATTAAAATCATTAAATAGAAAAAATAAAAAAATACTACATTTGCTGGTTTTATATGATTGTAATCAGAATATCTTAAATAATTGATAATAAAAAAAACTATTTGTTACAGCCTTTGGTAACACTTTATTGTAAGTCCCCCTATTTAGCATTTATAAGCCATATATAAATAGTTAATAAAAGGTTTATAATACACTATAATGTAGTTTTAAGCAGATATAAGTGTTTATTAATTCATTTGTCAACAACTATAACTCCTCCTGTGGGCACCCGTAGGTGGTATATAAACAGATAATGAATAACAATATAGTAAAACACAGTTGTAATAATATAAAATATGTCTTCATGGGAAAAGTTATAATTGTTGACAAATAATTTACATTATAAAACACCTAAAAATGTCATTTTACATCTGCTTAGAACTATATTATAGTATTCTACCAGCTGTTATGATTGATAAGTCTGGTATCAGCCTTTTTATGTGTAGCCTCTCCTAACTTCTTTTCTCATGTCCTCATCTCCCCTCTCTTTCTCCCCTCAGGGCCCTACTACAACCCCAGACCGAGGCAGCGCATCCCCAGGGACTTAGCCATGTGCGTGACCCCCAGCGGACAGTTCTACTGCTCCATGTGCAACTGCGGAGCCGAACAAGAAACGGACTTCAGACAGCATCTGGAGAGCAAGCAGCACAAAGCTAAAGTATCAGAGTTAAGATACCGCAACGAGATGGAGAACCTGGGATACAGCTAAGAGACACCAGAGGGGAGGGGCTGGAAGAGAGGAGATGAAGACTAGCAGACTAGGAAGTGGGACAGAGAAGGGGTGGAGAGACAGCACAAGACCAAAGTGCAGGAAAGCAAATACTTTTTAGGGGCATTTTTAGTGAGGAGATTAGTAAAAATAGCCTCAAGATCTTGTTGCAATCCATTTGATATATGGATCAAACACTTAAATCCTCATATTTGACATAACGCTCTATCATATGAAGCTATATTTGATGAATTTATTTGATCTGGGTATTACCCGTTTTTTTGAAATTCAGTCTGTAAAAGCAAAGCAGGATGTAACGTGTGCAAAGAACAGGACCTGTGCTGTTGAGTGAATGGTGGATATTGACATGCAACTTTTAATTTTTCCAAAGTCCAAAGCAGCAAACAGCAAAAATAAAACCTTTAAGTCTGTTTTTAAAGGTATTGAATACGATTTTTTGACCCACCGCCTTTTTGTAATACTGTTTTTGATCAACTATCCTCCAAGTCTTTTAGTGGATCACATTCTGACTCAGGATACAGGTAAATACAAATGAATTGCAAGAAAATCTTCTTCAGGCTAAAGAGAGAGCATTAGACTGGTGTACAGAGAGCCAACAGGACAAGAGAGGAGGCACAAGAACACAAAAGTAGAACAACATGCGGAAGGTTTGAACACAAAGTTGAGAAAAATTGGTGGTTGAAGTGAAAGGAACAGAGACGTAGAGCCAAATACTTTTAGGTCAGTACAAGTCTCATCCTTGGCAAAAATATTCGTCACTGAGGACAAAGTTTTAGTTTAGGACTTTTTCGATTCTTGTCTGTGAAACAGCCATACATGTATTTTTTCAGGTCCTGCATTAGGGACTTCAGGGCCATTTACAGAGCCACGCAGGACACAAAACAGTGAATTCAACATCTTTATAACTTAATACAGATAATAAAATCAAAAGCACTATTTGCTGATTTGAAGACAAAGCACAACCACCACCATCTGGTAGAAACAGTGTTACATGAATCTGTTGTATCAGGCTAAAGGCTACACCCTGGCTAGCCTTGTTTGTGCCTTTAGTGGGAATTAGGCTAAAGAGTAAGCTTTGGCTAGCCATTTTGGCAACGTAGTGGAAACCAATCTAATGATTGGGGTTTTCTATATTCTGTGTCATCTCTCTTCCTGTATTAAATCCACACAAATGTTATGTAAATATCCTCTAATTACATTATAAATGTAAATATAGAATAATATACACAAATACTATTGATTCTTTGGTTAATGTTAGGCTACCATATAGTGTAAATACTCATAATCTATTTAATAATCATCAGGAATCTTGTACAAAGTGTGCACTGACTGAATGTCTATCAGCACTGTATGTTTGTGTGTGGATTTTACTGTATAGGCCCTCCATACCACTGTGGGTGGTTTGTTTGTTCATTGGTAAAGTAACAGTGTGTAGTTAAAAGCTGCTAGTCTCATCATTTTGACTGTTCAGAAGGACCACATGCCAGGGCTGGCTGTCTCTGAAGTAAACTTCTTTTTTGAGGCAGACTGAAATCTCTGTCCTGACAGCCAGCCAAGAAGGCATTGTGAGGAAGAAATGTGCAAACACGTCAGAAATTCATTGTGATGTGTGCAGCAGGAAGCATTTAACTCCAAACTTCTAATTAGATAACAAATTGCAAATGAAAGTGCGCAGAGCTTGTGGATGTTTCTGGTTATAAGACATATCATTCAATTCTCCCAATCAATCTTGATTCCCAAAGCGGACGTAACCAGGTTTTACTGCAGCGTGAAACGGCTGCAGAGGAGTGACTTGTCTGGATTTGCAGACAGATTAGATTTTTTTTTTTTTTTTTTCTTTTGTTTTTACCCCAGATGACCCAGGTCCAGCTGTTTTTCAGTG
Source organism: Thunnus thynnus (assembly GCF_963924715.1). Lineage (NCBI taxonomy): Eukaryota > Metazoa > Chordata > Actinopteri > Scombriformes > Scombridae > Thunnus > Thunnus thynnus. The sequence continues at coordinate 7,539,151 of NC_089524.1, read as the reverse complement.
TTTAGCCCATCCTGAAAAGATCAGTTATGTAATTGGCATCAAATTAGATTTTCTGTTTATGTGATTTTCTGTTCCTGTGCCCGGGTGTCTTGGTGCTGAGCTGAACACAGTGCAATCACAAGGCATTTGGAGCTCTACAGTTAGACTTTAAATGACCAAAAGAGTGTATCGTGCCTTTAATGTTGGCTGTGATCACTGTTGCGGGAGAGAAGACGTTAAGAGGGTAAAAAAAAATCAACATATTTATTGTTTGAAACTCAAAAATCTTGTTTCTCAAACACTTTTACACATTTACAGATTGACACTTCTTTGGTTCTTTTCCACATGTAGCAGTAAAAATGGTTTTGCAGATAGATTTAGAGATCCTAACATTTTCCACCTACAATTTACAAGAGTTTAGTTGATCTGTAGTTGAAAGAGGATTTACTTTTACTTTGCTACATACTATCTCAATACACTAATTTGCACTTATTTGTTATAGTATGAATGGTTCTTCTTTTGTTTACTGGCCAGTGTCCATTTCTATTCCACTTTAAATTTCCTTCTCCAGCTTTGCCAGCCTAACATCAGTGTACACACAGATGCACACACTCTCCCACATAATTCAATCAGTCAAAGGCCTGATCAGGTCACGTAATTGGATGTGTTGTAAAGTGAAATGAAAGCAATATCCTGGCCTTCTCTCTAGTTTGGCTAGCTGTGGGGAGAGGCAGCTGTTCACGTCTTACACTTGTCTCTAGAGCACAAACACTCACCTGATCGCACACATGAGGACACTCAGGAGAATAGCACTGTGAAGACAAAGTACTGTGTGGCGTTTAGAGATTTGAACACAAGGGAGAGAGAGAGACAAACAGAGAGTAAATAAAATGTGAGTGTGCTTTATTAGCCCACTGTGTTGTACAGTTTAATCAAAAAAAAAGGACAAAGAAAAGCTGATGAAAGTAGAGCTGTGGGTGCGACACAGCTAGTTTACGAATTATTCACTTTAAATGGCACTGCAGTCTGTTATCAGCACTCCTCCCCCTCCTTGAATTAACATGCTTTGTCTTACATGAAAGCATAGGTAGCATAACCTTTTATTTTGTTTACAGGCTCCTGGATTCAAAATTAGAGTCACGCTCAGATGCAGCTACTGCATAAACACCTTCATCAAATGAAATTATAAACAGCAAAGAAACTGAGGAAATGAGTAGATTCGAGGAAACTAACAGGCATCATCTAAAAAGTCTGGAAACCTTTTTGTTACTGTTCAGTCATATTTGGACCCTCTAAACTAGTGGTTACCAACTTTTCTGGCTTGTGATCCCTTAAAATGAGGCAATATCAATTTGAGACCCCTCATCACAGGCCTTTTTATGGACATTAGTCATGAGCAGTTCAACAAAAGATTATTTTTTCCTTGTCAGATTGTTTAATTTGAGCAAGACTGCCCAGGAACCCCCAAAGTCCCAGGTTCACTACATGCCAATTGGATTTAGAAATCTGATTAATTGAAAAATTGTACAACAAAAGTCAAACATCAAAGGCAAGTTTTGCATTATTAGCTCAACTTGTGGCCCTGTCTCGTAAAGGTACCCTATGGCAAAACCTAGTTGTAAGACCTTCATTTTTGTAGTTTATATTGCACTCAAATGTTGCATATTCCTACATAATACACTACTGGTTGACTTTGGGCAAATATTGAGCTGCCATGTATAGTCTGATGTTGTCTGATGGACTTAATAATACTTAATAGGAAGCCTAATAGGTTAATTAGAGGCTCAGAAAAGGTGAAAGTATCCAGGATTTCAGAAGAAAAAAAAGCAAAAAATTAGAGAAAAACTGCCAAAAAATAAACATTATTCTGTGAAACAAACATTTTTTTTTCTTCGCCCTTAAATAATGTTGTTCTGATCTCTAGGTTGGAAAGCACTGCTCTAACCCAATGTAGCAGCATCTAAAAAAAAAAGGATCTTTCTTTTTTCTTTTTTGTGACGATATCACGACTATGACAGCCGTGGTTGTAGATCGGTTTTGTTTTTGGGAACACTGGTTGTCACCATGTGAGTCTGAACACTGCAGGAGGCCACAAGATGACTTAAACAAGATGAAATATACATGGATTTTAAACATGTATTGTAAAGTTGAACCAAAGACTCTTTTCTCCTTTGAATGAGCTTGAAAGGGAACACTGCAAGAAATGTTACTCTTGCCAAGTGGAGACGAGTTTTTATTTAATTGTTTCTATTGCAGTTTTTCCTAATTTGAATTAAATAGGATTGTCTGTAATGATGTAACACAATTTGTAGTTAATGAACTAAAACATACCAAACCTCTGGTAAAATGCTTGTTAAGTAGTTGTCTATTTTTGGATCGACTTTGTTGCAGTGGAACACAACTCTGCATCTGAGGATCTTCAGTGGTTACACTAATGTTTAAAGCAGCTGAAAGCCAACAAAATCATGAGACACTGTGGTAAATAAAGGCATCTTCATCATGACCTTATAGTCATTAACAGGCTTAATGCTCCATCAATGGGCACTTTTTCTTTGTGTTCACTAAAATGGATTTGATCGCTGATAAAAGGGTTGTTTAGTTGTTGTTTAGTCTGGTAACATGTTCAAATACCTGGGCTATTGTTTCTGTTTTTGTTCTAACTGTGTTTATTTGTTAGAGACTATAACAGTTGATAGCTATAGGATACTGATAATTATTGCTTTCACTGTTTTTAACCAACGCTGTTAACTGAATGCTGATGTGTTTCAGCACCATAAGTTATAAGTTGAACTTGCTTCAGTGCTTTGTTGTAAATGACAGAGATGTTTTGCATATTGCACCGTATAAATTGTACCTGGTTTATTTTGTGCATGTCATACTTAATAACTGTTGAAATGTTTCTACTATAGAGAGAAAATATGACAGTGAGGATGCTGTTCAAGAATGTTTTTTATTAGGTTGGAAATGACTATAATTTGCCGTGCTGTATCTACAAAGGGGCATTGGAAAGAATCATTATTTTGCACTGAGTATAAAAAAAGACACTGGTGTTTATAATGACAATTATGCTACCATACGATGTTTAGTTTAAGTGAAGACTTTGCTACCATTGTCATTATTTGCCTCGATAATAATAATGTTTATCCTAATGTTTACAAGGTGAGAAGCTGAAGCTGTTATGGATGTGTATCATATTTGTAACTGTGTTTGTCCATGTGTTGCACTGTTGGACTAATCAGACCAGGGTAGATGGGCAACAATGTGAGGTCAAGTAGGAAAAAAGAAAAAACTGTAGAACTTGTGCAAATAGGTTTGACACAGAATCACTGCAATGAAATCAGACACTACTGGTCTCATTTTGGCTGAACTAAAAGGAACTCATGTTTTTAAAAATCATTGCAGTGATAGGGCTCTAACCTTACACCAGGCTGTAAAGTTTCACTACCCTCTGTGGTTGAAAGCTTTTCACCTCTGATTAGTGTAGTCAGAAGTGTGTTTTGTTGCACCTGTAACCACACCTACAGCTACAGTGATGTCACGCTACACTGACTCAACCCCTGAGTACACTTGTACATCACTGCAGCAGGGTGAGTAGTTCAACCACTAGAGGTCAGTCACAAGATTTTCAGCTGCTGCTAAGATGATTGTCAAAGGACTCAATTAATTTCTACTAAATATGTGATTGGTACAAACTTTGCATCGAAAACACAGAGTTCTTTCACATAAAGCGAATGGACTAATAGTAACTAGAAGTTGGGTGCCAACATCAACCTTCAGATGTCTGGAAGAAGTTGAATCCAAACCATTCGAAGTTCTGGTTGAGGGCAAGAGATGTCTTAAGCCTGACTGTTGTGTTTCCTGTTACATTAACCTGAGGCAAACATCTTCTGCGAGGCTTAAAACCTCCACCCAATCTTACCCTTACTCCAACTAGTTTTTCTACAATGACTAACCTTACCTAAGTCCTAACCCCAATAGTGGAAGGCAATGTTAGGGGAAACACTAACTGTAGGGAAAGGAGTATCTATGTGACAGTTTGGCCTGTATTTATTTATCCCTGTGAGGCGACCGTGCCCACCAGTAGGGCAGGACCACCCAAAATAAGACAAGGAGTCCTTGATCTCAGTCATGATCTCAACACTTAGAACTGAAGAAGGCTTTTGGATGAGAGGTGAAATGTCTTCAATCAGGTCCAGTCCATTATCAGGGACAAAATGTTTTTGTTTTATGGCAGGATTTGCAGAGTAGCATAAAGGAATTTTGGTAAATACGCTAGTCTGACATTTGGAGAATTATGCTTTCTTGCAGACATTACTCAGTCTGCTGTCACCGCAACCCTGTCCCGGTATAAGCAGCGGAAAATGGATGGATGGATGGATGGATGGATGGATGCCTTCTTGCCAAATGCTCTAACATTTGGCAAGAAGGCATCCGGAGGGAAACAGTTAACCTATTGTAGCTTTGTACAAAAGTTCAAGACTACACCCACTAGCACATCTTGTACGTTTGTTTGTGGAGACTCCTTGTAAAACCATCAATTGTCATTTTTATTTTCTTTTGCTGGGAAGTGTATTTTTGAACTTCAGGAAGAACCAGGCTAGCTGTTTCCCTTACGCTAAGATTATCACCTCCTGGCTCTAACTCCATATTTATTGCACAAACATCAGAGTAGTATTGATCGTCTTATCTAACTCTTTACAAGAAAGCAAATAAGCCTCAAAATGTCAAACATACTGTACGTACCCATCAGCTGTGGCTATGTTGGTTTCTAATGTTCTTACTCAATAACAATATATACAATAGGTTCTGCTTGCCTCACATAAAAGCCCATGTATCCTGGTCTACAGACAGAGTCAGTCTTGTATGCTGACAAAATTCAGGACCCCCCCCCCCCACCTTCATCGACTGCCAGGGGCCCCAAACCTCCTAGCAGCGCCCCTGCAGGACAGTATGTACTCCTGTACACTCTGTGAAGACCTCAGCACACTTTCAGTGCCTCTGAACAATGTTGCCAATGTACCACTGACTGACTGACTGAATGGATGACTGATATACTGATTTCTGAGGCCGTGTGTGTGTTTTCTGACAGATGAATAAACGTGCAGATGATATTAATAACCGAGCCGAGTTGATGATTATTACAACGAATGTGTGTCTCATGTGTTCTCTTCCACAATTCAGCTCTCACCGCTCCGGGGGAAATAACCATTCTGTTAGCTGATGCTGTAATTGGCTCACAGGGAGAAGACACTCTCCATAGCCTAGTTTCCACTGCACTGATACCCAGGCTTTACTCATTATTCCTGATATTACTTCTGCCAAGAGTGCTGCTATTTTCGCCCCTGGTAGTTTGTTTGCTTGTCTGTCAGCAGGATATCTCACAAACCTTATGAACAGATTGCCTGAAATGTGGCGTAATGGCCTCAGGTCTAACTTATTAAATTTTACTTGGATTTCCACCATTAAATGGTTTTTTTTATTTTTTTTTATCCACTACAATGAAACCAGCTGCTTGAATTGGGCCAATACTCACTGGTATGGGGTCCTGGCACATTCAGTTTCTTCAGTACTGTTACTTATTATTCACTGCCACTTTCTAATAAATGTAGGCACTAATTTTGCAATTATTGTTAGTCATCTATTGAAACAAACAACCAGAGGAGGCAAAAATGTGCAGCTGTTGTGTAAGGTACAGCATGTGGTTTAGCTCAGTTGAAATACTGCTAGATGAGAGCTTAGATTTCTGCTCCCTAAGATCCTCTGTCCTTACTTGTCTGTTATCAAGGGTAAATCACTCGATAATTCACGCACATGATCAGTATTTCATATTACAAATAAGTATTTTGTGCCCTCAAGTTAGAGACTCCATCACAATTCACTGTACCGTGTTTATAACACCAGCTCAAAATGTTCTCATCATTGTGATCCAGCAAGACTCAGAAAGCATTTGCTTCAAACAGACAATTCAAGTAGATGATTGACAGTTCTCTCCTTCATTGAGACATCAACACAATCCCTTCCTATAGAGCTGACTGAAAACACATCGCCTTGGGCTATCATTGGTCTTTGGCTCAGCTTTTTGTTGAACAGTTGCTCTGGACACAAATGTTTCCAATAATATTTTCAAATAAAATCAGTATCTCAGCACATTTGAGGCCAGAAATCTGTTATGCAGTTTGTCAAACATGCTTAATTTTTTTTATAACATCTAGTTTATGTAATTGTTTTGAAGAGACATTGAGTGACATCACCATTGAGACGCTTACTGATAGGCCTTGTAACAACATGCACAATACCTGGACCCTGAAAGCAGATAATTGCATTTCAGCCATCGTTGATTGGAATATTTTCACCTGTGCTTTTCCTAATGTGACAAAATATCTTCCGTGAAAAGGTGTTCCACAACCATGAACCCAACTCACCTAAATTAAAAGCAGTTATTACTGTTATTAGCTACACTTGTATGTTTCCTACAATGCCAAAAAACGAGCTGTTGGTCGGTCACCTACGTGGTCAGGCTCAGTTGATGCTCTGTCGGTGTTAACCAGAGTCAAATCTTGCAATGACACTTGCAAGATGTCGTCTAGATCTGTGAGGCTGATTAATGTTTTCACGATCACGCCACATATAAACACAACCACTACCGCCACACTGCCTTCTGTGGGTCCATTCATGTTGCACCTTTGGCCACGCTCCAATCAGTGATCTCACTGCAGGTGTTTTGTCTTTGACAGATAATAGATTGGACTGCCCCATGTGGTTCATTGTGGTTTAACATAAAAGACTTTTCAAGTTCAAGCCGGATAGTTTTGGCAGTCCTTACATGGCACTGAGTATTATTGCCAGTCTGTCTTTGGTGCAACGTTAAAAGCTTTTGGTACATTCAGTGACAATTATACTAAAGCTCCCCAATACAATGTGAATTTAAAACTTACTGGCCATTAATGAGACATTCATGGAAAGCAGAAGGATCTCTGTAGTATGTACTTATCATACATCTGTTCTTAACCCCATTTGAACTTTGGCATTTTTAAAAATTTGGCTTTATGGACCGTTGTATTTTGTAGGCATTTTATAACTACTGTGTTATTCCTTAATATTAATCTTTCATTTGTATTTCATATCTCACATGCAGCTCCAGAAGAAGCTTGACAACCACAAACACATGCCCCGTCCCTCAGATCCAGTCCTCCAGGCCCTGAAAGAGGATTGAGGGTCACGGAAAACAGTTGTTTAGACATTTACGAGGAAGTGATGACCCCTGTGTGGAAACTGGATTTTTCCTGGAAGATACACACACACAAACACACACAGACGGCAAAGAGAGAGAGGGCCAGTATTTCTTGGCTTCATATGAGAGACAGCTGTAGATTTCCGATCATGTCTCGGACAGCCTGGGGACGTGCAACAGTGGTCTTTGTTCCACTGTTATGACAGACGAGTGCAGGAAGGGAGGGAGACGTTTCAAAAACAGGAAGTCAATCAGTGAGTAAATGCAAAATGGAAAAAAACTACCTGCAGGGTGCCATTTGAAGGGAATGTAAATGTAAATATACATATATATACTGCAGTACTGTGCATTTGTGAAGAATAGGGGCTGAAAAATGACCAAGAATACGAGCAGCCAATAGAAATAGGAACAGAACCACTGTGGTTACTGTCCCACTTTGGAGTTTAATGAAAATGTTTCGCTTTTACAATTTTACTTGAAGCTTTGAAACATTTCTAACACTTCAAAAAAACAAATTTGAAACAATTTAAAAAGCAATTCCCTGGATATCCTAATCGTACGTGGGGTGGAAGTACGCGTGACTGTGGTATGAACGCTTTGATTTGGTTCAAACATGCACACAGGGACATTTTCTTTTACAGATCATTTATCTTTGCATTCAGAGCTGTAAATATCTATACCATACCACATAACTGTTTTGAGTAAGGTATTTTGATTGATTGTTTAACACAGATTAATGTGTTTCTTGATGTAGACAAAATTGATCTTTAGTGAAGTTGATGGAGCCAGAGCTCAGGCTGTCTCAGCATTATTATTATTTAGCTCCATCTAGTGGTCATTACACAGTTTGACAGGTTGATTTTGTGAATGACTAAGGCTTCAGTGGAAGTTAATAGTTTTAAAATAGGGGTTTCTAGATGAATTTTCAAGTGAAACTAATGCAGCATTTGAGGTATATTGTTGTTGTTGTTTTTTTAAAACTTGTGACCACATTATCCACATCTTAAACCTACATGTGAGGATGAATTGAAAATATAATCTTGGCAGCTTCAAATGTGGATGCTCTCATCAAATGCACCAAGTGGCTGTCTAAAATTCGTTGACTGTATTTCCTCTATGGCTGGTGGCCAGTGGCTGGTAATAAAAGTCGCTGAGGGACTAGTTCGGGGAGTATTCGTAGGCAGAGCAGGGACCGTCCTGAAAGTGTTGGCTGCAATGAAATGATCGCAGTCTGGCCAGGCAGGACCAGCAGAATATCCCTCTACACTGAGAGCACGTCATCTCGTTACATCCTCCGTTTTTCTGCAACACAAAACAGCAACATACCGTATGTATTAGCAAATCAGGCACATTTAAACTACAACAGTCAGAAAAACAAGCATGCAACATTTGAAAGACCTCTTGAATTGACTTTGACACTTTCATAAGTAATACAAATTTGTCTGTAAACACACAAATGTGTTTGTGAAATTGTAAATAAATATACTGTAATAAATGTAAATATATACCTGTATCTTGCAGAAGCAGTAGGGACAGTTCTTGCTGTTGAAAGCAATCCAGTCTTCACTCAGACATCCCTCCACAGTGACCTGCAGGCTGTTACGGCCGTACCTGCTCTCCAGTAGGCGCTGCCTCTGCTTACTGCCACTGGTGTAATCGTCCCACAGAGCCCTCAAACCCCCTGAGACACACACACAGCAACACAACACTGTTTCATGGAGACACACAAACTAAACAATCAATCCAGAAATTGGACAGTGATTAAGTGAATCATTTCAATATTATACATGCTGATTTTCCTACTCTGTCATTTCCATCATGCAGAGATTTATCCACACACACACACACACACCACACACACACACACACACACACACACACACATGCATCCTTGTGTACCTTGTGACTGCGGGAGGTCTGCAAAAGTTTGCTGTGAATCTTTTTCTGCCTGTTTTTTCGGCAGCTTCTTTGCCTGACAGTCATCTGTTCCATGGTAGGTCTTTTTGCAGGTAACACAGAAGGCGAAGCCACATACAGAGCACATCGCCGCATTGCTGGCCTTCTCCTGAATGACGGCAGATCCACAGGAGCGCCGTGGACAGTACACCACATCTGAGAGGAGGGGAGAAAAAAAGTCTTTCTGTTTATAAGGAAGAGCTAAAGATGTTTTCTTTTTGTTTCTAGTTTGCTCATTTTGCCTTATTTTCACAGTTGGCTCAAAGATAGCAGCGGAAAACCAAAAGGAAATGCATGAAATGAAACAAGAAACTAATTTTAATACACTATTATGAAGTGACAAGTATAAAATTGCATTAAAGTAATTGACTTCCTGAGGGAAATAACTTCACTCTCTAGCATTACCATATCTCTGGTCATTTTGAGGTGCAAATGGTTTGAAAGAATATTAGGGAAACACACCAGGCATACAGTCCAGAGTGGACTGGAGCAGGAGACGGTCATAGCGGCTGAACAGCTCCTCTCCTACGAGACTTTTCACCTGCCAAACAGGGAAAAATTAGAGAATAGAAAAGGACAGAAATAGACAGCAAATGTGTTAGAGAAGTTAATCACTAAATCCAGATGCAGATGTTTGTTTTGGCAATAAATAGTCGTTTTTTTTATATAGAAAATCAAAATGTTCCTGGATAATTCAGCCCAGTGTCCCAAAGCATCAAAAACACAGACATCTAGAAAGAATCTGTAGTTAAACTGTAATCTGTAGCAGCAAGAGGTGACAGACGGTTGTGTGCTGTACCTGTGCAGGTGTGGGGGTGGCTGTGCAGTCTGCTTGAGGACAGGTGACACCCCGGACGTTCCCCTCTGTTATCTGGAGCTTACAGAAATTGGCAAGACAAGCCTGGCAGAAGACGTGACCGCACTCCAGTATCTGCACACACTGTGAACCGAGCCAGCCCGTAAAACACACGCCACAGTCAAAAACTGTGTTGGCAAACACTTTCTGCTTCTGGGCCGCATCGTAGGTCAAGAGCTGAGACAGGAGAGCTTGTGCTGGGGTTAGGGAGAGACCAGAGAGGGATTGGTCTTCGTTTGGAGGGGATTTTTTGGGGTGAGCTTCTCCACCAAGTGGGACTGAGGAGCTTGAGGGAAGCCAAGAGGAAGCTGAAGAGTCCATCTCATAATATTTCTGGCCAGTTTGATTGGACTGAGCAAATGGAAGAAACTCAGATTTGTCTGCCTCTGAGGACAGGTCATTGTGGTGGTCAGCCTTAAACTCAGAGGTTTGGAAGATACGTTCAGGCTTGCAAACATCTGAGGTTTGTGCAGTTTGGTTAAAATCATTAGAAGTGTTTTGGACTTTGGTCTGTAAAGGAAGAGCCTTTTGATAATCCCTGTTTGGCCCTGAGTTTACGTCATTCTGGCTGACTTTGCTGTGGCTAGAGGTGAAATTATTTTGGCCATCCATGCAGGAGTTTAACGCCACAGCTACCTGAGAGTCAGCAATGTCTGCTTCGGATGATGGGGCGGAGAGTTCAGTTTTTTGTGTTTCTGAAACATTACAACTTTGGTCATCTCTGGATCCTGATGTTAGTGTGTCTTGATTGCTTTTTGCCTCTAAGAGTGTAGCATTTTGCGTGTCCTGGCTACAGTGCAGGGTGTTGTGTTCATCAGAGGGGAGCTCCAGTAGATAATCAATACCCAGGAATCTGAGAGCATCCTCTCTTAGAAACTGTACCCAGGAGAAGAGCACCACAGCGTTTCCAGACGTCTGGTAGAGATCAATGAGAAGAGCAGACAGAGCAGAGAGCTGGAGGGAGACAAGAACATCTGCAATCGGTTGTTATATAGTCCGTTACGCTCTTTCACATCCACAGTTTTTAAATGACTCAAATGGCTTCTGCAGGTTACCTGCGTGTGTGTCAGCCAGCTGCAGGTGAGAGTGAAGGAGGGAGGGGAGGAGGAAGGATAGTTCTCGGGGAGTTCAAAGGTCAGAAGCAGAGGTGGGAGGAATGATATCTCATACTGCCTCAGCGTTTCACCTTAGGTAAAGAAAAGAAAAAACCCAAGTAGGCCTATAGGTACAACATGACCAAAGTACATCACCTCACACATAAATAAACATTAGTTATCAAGATTGTGAATTGTGGCTTGAAAGTCTTTTCATTTATTTGTCTTTTTATACCCAATAATTTGGGTGTATGTAACAGCAGAAAAATGGATTTTAATTATAAAAAGCTTCTTTAAAATAAACATTTATATAAAATACTGCTGGTTTTGAAATGTTATATAGGCCTATTTGGCTTTTCCAATTAGCAAAATCTTCTAGAAAAGTCTTGATTTCTAATGATTCTTGTAGCGAATAACTTATTTTCCTATTCCAGATTTTATTGATGGGATTACTCCAAAATCTATGGAGATTGATTTAGTTTCCAAAGCAAAGCAACAGCTAACTTTATATCAAAACATCCACCCAACACATTTATATAGCCTGGAACATGTCAATAACACATGCATTTTTTTTTTTTTTCTTTGTCAAACTGACATATTTACCCTCCCTCAGAGCCACCATGAAAGCCGCTGGCAGCTCGACAGACACTCGGATTTCTCCGCCAGACTTGGGCTCATCCCGAACGAACTCCTCCGAACCCAAGATGCTACACAGAGCCAGCAGTTCATCTTCCTGCTCCTCCAAGTCCGCATTCATACCTCAATTCTTAAATAAATTGCAAACAAACTTTACTTTCTAATTTCTAAATAAAATGCCTCCTTTAGTGTGCAGTGCAGTTGCTTAAGTTGCTTTTGTGCCTTTAAACGATGGTATACTGTAAAACCAGTGCCTCGCTGTTCAGCGTGACTGCGGTTATTATACCAGAACTGCCCGTCCCACTGTTGACTCATCTGTGTGTGATGCAAGACACAATTTACAGCAGCAACCACAGCCTACAGTACTGCTGTCATGGCAACAGGTCACAAACAACATTAAGTTGTTTGACCGGTGCATTCAGGTACAGTTTACCTGTGCACCACCAACAGGCCTGTGAGGCTGAAGGACACAAGAGGTGGGTGAAACAGTCAAACAAAAATGAGACATTCGAGTTAATATTTGCACTTTACCTGAGTATTTCTATTTTCTGCCGCTTTATCCTTCCACTCCACTACATTTCAGAGCGAAATATTGTACTTTCTACTCCACTACATTTATTTGACAGCTTTAGTTACTTTTCAAGTGAAGATTTGACACAATGGATAATATAACAAGGTTTTAAAATACAACACACTGTTAAAGATGAAACCAGTGGTTTCTAAACTTTTGGGCTTTTGACGTCTTACAAAAAGCAGTGTGTAGTCGGGGTCACATTTCAGATGTGTATGAGTTGTTTACAACTCCACCAAATAGTGATTTTTCCCTTTAAACTTGTCACATGGTTTAATTTCAATAAATGTTCAAATTATCCAATATTTCACCAAAAATCAAGGATTAGAGAAGAATTTCAAAAACTGAAAACAGATCTGTGATTCAGAACGCATCTTTTCTCTCCTATTAATCATTTAATGACCCCTCTGATTCATCTGGTGACTCTTTGGAGCTGCATTGGTACTTTTACTTACATAAAAGATCTGAATACTTCATTGACCGCTGGCCATTAGTACAAAATCAGTGAGTGCTATAAAATAAATCTAAACCCACATCTTAATTCAGGCAAACAGAAGCTCATTAAGGATCTCTTGCACAACTTGACCTACTTCCAAGGTCCACGGAGTCTGAGGTGGTCAAAGCTCAGACACTTGTAGTAGCCTAGATACAAGGAACAACCTCATTATAAGACAAATGCATTGGTCTCATAATAATTGAGAAATAATTCAAGTGTTGCTGCAGTTTTGACCTCTTCAAACATAAACTCATTTGCGTATTATTCAGTTGGTGGGCCACAACTTGAAGAAAACATAACCAGAAGTCTAATCCCCCCCCCCCCCCAAACACAGCCACATTTTTCATTACATTACATTTCATTTTAACATAAAGTGTTACCATGTCATTCTGTGAGTGTGCAAAGTTGACATTTATTTGCCTGAGTGTGGCGCTAGGGGAGAGCTAATAGAGTGACAAAAATTAAAATTATTAATTCTATGGGGAATGAATGAAGTCAGTAGACTGGATTTTGATATTTGTGTGTCCAAGTGCAAAACTTGGCCTAATAGTGGTAATGGACAGGTCACAGGGTCAATAAAAACATTACTTTCCCATCAACCTTTGCATACTGTAAATATTCTAAACAAATGTCATTATAATCTGGTTGAAAGTTGTCAAAGGAATCTTGCTCTGGACAGACTGGCTGAGTGACCAATCAGCTGAAACCAGTCTCACTGCTGGCAGTGCAAAAAAAAAAAGCAACAAGTCACATTTTATCACAATAAAAACTAGCTTAATGTGTGTATCACATTTCTTACATTTTTTTTTTTACAAAAGCACATCTTTTGAAACTTTGAACTTAGTCATCAACAAATCAGCTAGGACAATATATTAGATCAACAACAATAATAGCATAAGTGATAAAGTTTAGATACATTTCCTGTATAAAAGAAGTCATATGCCAAAATCCAGCACTGGTTCCTACTAGAATCATTTTTTAAATAGGCATTTCCCTGACAATAGCACAGAGAAGAAAAGACATTATTCCACTATTAATACGCTAATACTACAGCAACAATACATGCCAAAGAGAGGTGATTATGGCACTAAATATTGTTGTAATATTGTCACCATTAAGCCAAATATATAAAGTCAAAACTCAAGAGCAAGAGAAAGAAATTATGTAACAGAAGTGCATTACTATATTAGGTAGATAATCTCATTTAGCAGTAATAAGCATGTTAAATGTTCGTATCCGTCAGTTGAAGCTGTAGTTTTCCTTCAGGTTGACTTGGCTCTCCAAGACCTTCTCAGCCATGCTCAAGGGTTTGGGGACTCTTTGGGATTTCAACTTGACACTCAAGGGCCTGGGGACTGTTTTTGATTTCAACATGACACTCAAGGGCCTGGGGCCTCTTTGGGTTTTTAACACAACACTCTTCTGGAGGCCATCAGCTGATGCTGGATTGAGAGAGACAGATAGACAAAGTGTTGACATGCTCCAAAAGATAAAACCAAATTAGTATTTTACAGATACTGTACATCAGAATGTTCATCCAAAGCACAACTTTATCCTTTAGATATCACAGATTCAAAACACTATGACAAAGTTACACATTATAATTTTATTATAAGCTTATTAAGTGATATTTATGGATTGAACTTCTGTGTCCTGGGGTAGGGGTTGGGGGCAGGTGTTGTTTGTTACTGTTGGAAGGAGAGGTCCTAATTCCCACCTGACGCCCGGATACATTCATCCTTGTGTCTCTCATCCCATGCTTTCAGTTTACAGGTCCTGGAGCAGTAAAAGACCTTGTGGCAGCGGCTACAAGCGGTCAGCTTAACGGTCACTGAGCGACCGCAGTGGTAGCAGAACTTAAACGACGGCTTCCTGGGAAAAGATTCAAATGCACAGAGTTGGAAATGGGCTTTTGAAAAATGTTTTGCTTTCTTAGTTTGCTTTTTAAATTTTGGTCTTAAATTTAACTCCATGTTGGATTAAGCACAAGGTCACAAGAAATAGACAGTGTGCAGGTGCAGTACATGAACGTGTGTGTGTGTTCTCTCTCTAGCTGCTCTCTCTCCCTCTGGCCAACAGTCTGTCTCAGCAGATCTCCCATCAAGCTCAGCAGCTGGCGCCGTTCTTTGAATATTTCCCTCTCTCGCATGTTCAGAGCATGGAAGGGAGTGTTGGCAATACGCGAGTCCTACACAGTAACATAAAACATTACAGACAACTATACTGACACATTAAGTTAAAAACAATAAATCAAATCCAAAGCGTTCCTCTGACTGTGTATGAATACATCTATACAATATATTCATTTTCTGTTCATACTTTTTGTTTACACTTTTGTTTATAATGTTTCAGAAATGCCTGTGTCTACCACCATTTAAATATATGAGGGGGACAAAATATTTGAAACGCCTCACTATGTAATCCAATCAAATACAACAACACCACTACATGTAACTATGGCTTCAAAAAGTACCACAAAATTGACACTCGATAGGTCTCAACAAAAACTAAAGGTCATAATTCTCACAAAGTCAGGGTTTATTGCATTATATTTGCATGTGGACATGTCTATGCTCTGCTAAGCGTACATTTTTATTGCCTGTTAAGAATAAAATTAAGTTTTTTGAATTCAGTTGAAATGCAGTACAGTACAGGAGTGTTACCTGGTTGAAGGAATGGTATGCGTAGTCGACTGCAGTTCCCACAACATCGCCCACCCTAACTGGCATCAAGATGTCTGCACCAGCTTTTGCTAACATGTCCAACTACATCAAAGACACACACCGAAGACCCAGATAATACATTTTTGCTTACTATTTAGAGACACATATATTTCAAAATGCCTCACAAATACTGTGCAAAAATGTTAGCTGCATAATAATAGATTTTGTATGGCAAGCATGCAGGAGCTTTTTTTTTTGTATTTCACTTCTGAAAGTGTGTTTAATGGAAACTAGTTCTTCTAAACAGTGTTTGGGATTATTCTTTGGGATGTTAGACAAACACATGTAACAAACATTTCTCATATATGATTAATAGTCTGTGTAAATGTGTGTATTGGTGTGTACCAGCTTAGCTCTGTTGCCACCCAAGTGGTAGTTGATGTTGGCGAGGACACAGAGGGCGCTGCCCACTCTGCAGCCCAAGGGGATGTTGGGATCTGCACCACCTTTCAAAAGCTCCTCCACTGCCTGAGCAAGAAAAAAGGAACAGGTCCAGGACAGAGTGAGTTTTAGTGGGCATGTATATAAGTGTGAGTCTGTGGAGTGTCTGTGTGTGTGTGTGGGGGGGTGGGGGGGGCTACCAGGTCATTGCCACTTGCTATTGCCAGGGAGAGAGGTGAGTGTCCACTCCAGAGGAGGTTTGTGCTCGCTCTGTGGGAGAGCAGGAGGGCTACCACCTTGCTGGCATTCTGCAAAAAAAAACAAACAAACAAAAAAAACAAGCACACAAGTTGTTCAAATAGAGAAAATCACTACTTTTGTGATTCACTTTCACTAAACCTCCTGCAATTCTTAGTAACTTTTTGGAGAAGTAATAGCCACGTTAAGTTTTGATTTAGTAGCAAGGATATTAAATATGAAATATAGTCTTAGCCAGATGATAACTTTGCATTTTCTTCAGAATCAAATAAATGACAGAGACGCTGTCCAAAGTACAGTAAACTCAAAATAACAATTCCGACAAAATGAATGGGCTCTGCATGGATTTGTGGGTGTGTAACATGATAGCAGTTATCATATGTGCAACTACTGATTTGAACATTTTGCATTGTGTTTCACGAGCGATGATGTGTATAAATGGACTTCATATTGCATTTTTTCCAAAGCTCTTTTCATTTTGCCATCCACATTCACCCATTCACACACACACACACACTCACACACTGATGCAAAGTGCTGGCGGAACCATCAGGAGCAATCTGGGGTTTCGAGTCTTGCCCGAGATGACGTGGACAGGAGCAGCCGGAGATCGAACAACCAACCTCTATTATTAGTGGATGACCTGGTCTACCTCCTGAGCCACAGGCGCCCTTTTGAATAATCTGACCGTCGTGTGCATATACGGTAATGTACTCACCCGGTAATCGCTGTCTCTCTGGCAAGCCACGTGCAGAGCCGTTCGTCCTCCCTCTCTGGGACATGGGCTCTCATTGTTGCTCTGTGGTTTCTGGGCCTTCATGGAAATATGTAAAAGACTCAGACTGCAACTCTTTTTCTTACCAGTTCAACTATCCTCATAACAATTACCACTAAGGACTCTGATAAAGGTTAAAGAACATACACACCTTATCCTGTTCATAGATCTCATACTGGTCACATGCCTGTGCGTCTGGGTCAATAGCAGTGTGAAGCAGCAGCTCTGTGATTCTGGGACCTGCTGGACCTTGCAGTGATGCAGCTACATGCAGGGGATACAGGCCTTTCCTCTGTCAAAAAACGTTCAAATGTTTAGTTGGATAATTCAGCATTGTGCATTAGAGTGTAAAAACTGTGAACTATAAAACTTGAGTATACTTAAAACCTATTCAGTACAGAAAAAGAACTGCTGGCCCCAGTTTTCAATTAACTGACCTTTGATGACATTTGATATAAAGAAAAGGAAGTAAAAAGTGAGCTGCTACCTCAGGTGGAAGGGAAATGTCAGTGCGAGCTCCACACAGCAGAAGTCTCCTGACAGCCTCAGTGTCAGCCGCCATAATGGCCAAAAAGAGGACAGGCATGGGGACCCTGGATACGTTGGGGTCAGCTCCCCGTTCCAATAACAGCTTCAGCGTGCTCAAACGAACACGGTGCCTGATGAGACGAGCGCACAAATAGAATTTGCGCACATATAAGTGGACGTACGCAGTATATACAAACAACAGAACATCAGAACAAGACAAACAGCACAGGAAAAGAGACGACAGGGAGGAGCGGGATTAACTAACTCAGTTTTCATGGCAGCCATTCTGCGTACAGTCTCCTGTGTGTCCTGTGAGTGCTGAGGAATCCCTGCGTGACTCAGAGCTTCTGCTGAGCGCTGCATCACTTCCTCTGTGACGTGGATGTCGTAGCTGTGGATGGAGCGGGCGGAGTCAAAGGTTTCTTTCGAGGTCAGTCCTTTGTCTTTGCCCTGCTGCAGACAGACGAGTAGACAACAGTGAGTTAGAAGAGCTACAAAGTTGTCAAATCAGTTACAGGACGGGACGTCTGTGCTCTTTACCTGAAGTCTTCCTCCTGCTTTAGCTTGACGTTCCCTCCACTGCACGCTGCCCAGTGCAATGTGACCATCCATCACCTGAATGGAGCGCTCCACACCAGGCACCCCTTGGCTTCCTCTCTCTTCTCTCTCCTCTTCATCGTCTTCATTAAAATCCCTCGTTAACTTCTCTAAACCTTCCTCAACCTCAACCTCCTCACTTTCCCACATTTGATCACATTCTCCCTCTTTCTCTCTTCCCTCCCCTTTGCTCTCTTCCTCATCCTCCCTTCCCCTCCTTACTTCTTTCTCTCTAACATTTTCCTCCCTTTCTGCCTCACTGCTGTCTCTCTCCCCTCCTTCTCCCACTATCTCTCCTCTTTCCTTGTCCTGAAGGTGTTCAGTGTCTGCAGGGGTCTCAGGTTCATTCGGGCTAGTGCAGCGGTAAGCGGTAAGTTCACTGTCATTGGACACTTTACGGCTGTGATGTGAGATGTGCTCAGTTAGATCTTCTGTTACCCTGAAAAAAGAAAGAATGCACAGGTTTTATATACACACTCCATAAGTGGTCAAACAGGTGGTAATTGCGGCAAGTGCCAGATTTTAATATATATTAAAAATGACAATATTTTACCAGATTAAAAGTATCATTGATTATGTTATTATATTTTTTAATTATATTGATTCTTACACATGAGACATCCGTCCCAAGATAGAATATACATTTTCTGCAGAACACTAATAGCATGTAACAGAGGTGATATTACTCTAGTTGTATCCTTACTGGTCAGAGATGTGACTCTGATTGGTCTGGTTGCTCAGAGTTGTGTTAGTGGTCTGAGGTCTGCTATTAGGGCTGGGTGTGTCTGTAGTGAAGTCCAGTGGGCTGATCTGAGGACTGTTCCCACATGGTGACTGAGACCTTAAAACCTGATGACACATCACAGTGCAAAAATGTCAGTATAAACATACAGTATATGTGAGCTCGCTTCATTTAAATGCATATGAATTACACTACTAGAAGTGATGAGGCAACACAGAGACGAGCCACATAAAATAGAATTTTACTTGTGTTTTGTCTGCTGGTTCAGATGACGTGGTCTGCAGAGACTGAAAAGGGTAGTAGAGGACATGACATACAGCCAGGGCAGACATGCCCTCACAATTCAACTTGTCGATATCAGCACCCATATCCAACAACAGCTGGATCACATCATTATGGCAGTTTACCTGACAGATAATAAGACAAAACAAAAGAAAGAAACAGAGAGACAAACTTGTTTCAGAAAGACACAATAGAGACAATAAATACTCATCAAAGGAATGAGACTAAAATCAAAGATTAAGACAAAAATAAATTTAAAATTTTTTTTTTTGAATTTTCACATAATTGTTAACAGTAATAATTGAATTGTTGACTCCAGTGTGGGTTTCCAAAGGATTTTCTTGTTAAAGGATAATAATCAAAGATCAAATCAGTGAACAAATGAAATTAACAAACAAATGAAAATGAAATAAATTGAATGTGTTACTGTGGCAGCGATCAGTGCAGTGTGTCCCTGTGAATCTGCTACATCGGGGTGGACAAAGCCCGTCTGAAGAATTTGTGAAACCTCCTGTAGTTCCCCTCTGGACGCCTGCTGAATCAACATCTCTGAACTGACTTCCAAAGGGCCTTTTGGGCCAAAACTGTCCCTGTTTAGAGAGAGAACTGCTGCAACATCCCAGTCCACATTTTCTGCCTGTAGTCTGAGAGAAACACACACAAATACATTAGCAAACTTATAATTTAATCTCACTTTTAATACAGTATGCAGTCATACCTTGAAATGATGTGTAGGTATTTTTCTTTTTCTCAATACACACAGTTTTGCTATACTCAAACAGTACTTTTTAAGGTATATCTGACCTGTGTTTGTGTATGTGAGCCAGCATGCGGGCTTGTAAGGGCAGAGTGGAGAGCGGGTCTCGCTCATAGCCTTGGTACGGGTGAGTGTCTGGCTCCCACAGCTCGCCATAGAAGTGTTGATCCAGCTCTCTTCTACGGCCAGGGGGCAGCGGCAGGTGGTCACCATCCGTCGAGTAACTCTCCAGGCCAGGGGGAAGAATAAAATTCTCATCTGACAGCAGACGTCTGTCTGTGTCTACCTGAGGAGGATGGAGAGTGTGGAAGTGTAGTGACTACAGAAGACTCATGAAAAGTAACAACTTTTGTCCTCCATACTAAATGTGAATCTAATCAAGTGAAAGTGGTTATTTGTGCTCCAACAAAATACGTCTTTTCCACAAAGGAATGGGGAAAAATTAAATTAGTTTTAATAGATTGCTTTGCTTTGTTTTGAGTAAAGTCAAAAACCAATATAGTAGTTCATTATAAAAATATGTTACCTCAGAGTCTGTCCTGGCTTTTGTCTGCAGACCGCTAGAAAGAATGGGAGGCTGATAAGAGGAGACAGAAAAGAGGAAATGTAAACATATAGATATATTTAACACATTTTTTGTGTAAGCACCACATGTTTACACATGTTTATACTGTCCAGTAAGGAGGATTGGAAGATTTACCAGTGATAAAAATAAATGAGTGGTGATTAAAACACACTCAAAATACAACAATCCTGTGTCTCAAAGTTGTTTTAAACATGGTTTTGGATAGTGTGACAAGGAGATCTCAACAGTGTTTTAACTATAATAAAACATGTTTTTTTTAAAAACCAAATACAAGTATGAAAATGAACTTGTTTTAGCCTGTTGTAGGATCATTATTTTACCTGACTTAGAGAATCTGTGTTGACGACTGGGTCCATATAGGCAGCATATTCAGGAAAGTTCTTCAGGCTGAAACCTTCCTCTATAGAGGTACAGAGCTTTAGCAGTCGCTTCCCAAGCCACAGACCCACATCCTGACGCTGGTCCAGATAACTAACTACACCTGGACCAAACCTCTGGTCAGCATGGTACAAACCCTGGAGAGGAGAGGAGAGGCTTGTTGATATTCTCTATTATCTATAAACTAAAACAAACAATCTGTCCCTCCAGTTTACCTGAAATGTGGCTCCATCAGGGAACAGCTGTTGTCCATATCCTTCCTTTCTGTTGAGGTAGAACTTGCCAATGAACTTGTGGCCTGTGGGCCAACAGTACACTCCATCACCATGTCTGTAGTCTTTGTAGAAAGAGCCCTCATAGTACTACACAAAGGATAAACAGAGAGGAGAGACAGATAGTGACATCATTCACGGACTAACAACAACATAGTAATTATTTTTATGTTGAAGAAGCTTTTTGCCTGTCATACACCGGCTACACACCATAGTTGAACAACCTACTACTAGTAGCTATAGTCTCTGTTTGGAGAAATATAAATTAAAGTGAACTCAGCTAGCTAACCCTCAAATGGAAAAAGAAGACTCGCACATCACGTTTTCTCTGAGTCTTTATCATTTTAAGTTCACGTTACCTCTCCATTTCTCCAGCTGTACCTTCCTTTGCCGTGTTTGTAGCCGTTAACAAACTCTCCCTCATATTTGGATCCGTCGGGCCACTCCTGAACGCCGAGTCCTTCTCGTCTCTCTTCCCCGAGTCGAGCTCCTCTGTGGCCGTTGCTTTGACTCCCGGCCCCTGGCTCCGCACCTCGCCCCGGAGCTGCCGCAACACCTTTGCAGGTCGACAGCATTTCAACCGGGGCCGTAGCCTTCCTCAAAATAACCCACCTGAATCCATTTGAGTACGACTTCTTATAACTAGGTTAGTTATAAAAACGACTAATGTATTTACCCTGGAGGAGAAAACTTGTCAGAGGTCAGATTTGAGTTTTGACTTTCCTGTAAGCGCTGGTTGTCATGACGACAGTAGAATCCGTGAGGAGCGCATGCGCAGACAAAGTTTAAGAAGAGTTTTATTCCGATTTTTCAAAGATGATCTCCCAGGTTAAAGTTACTTTTATTGACCGACAAAGTAACAACAGCTCGGCAGTATTCACTTCAAATAAGACCACTCAATTTTATCTCTTGTATTGAACTAATTTATCAATTTAATTAAGACTCATCATTTATCAGAAATGCCATAGAGACACATAGGATATAACGGAATTATTAGGAATTTATTCATGGGTTTATTCATGGAGGCATTGAATATAAAATATAGAGTATACTTATGAAAGAAAAGTTCATTTATTTTCAGTCTTTTTCCCCCCTGTGAAATTAGGAGTTTTGAATGTCCGTAAGGGTCCATAAGAACCTCCCTGCAGGCTGTGGCCTAATGAAATATAAATAAGAGTGGAAAATGAGAGTAGGTCATTGTCACAGAGCAGGATCATCCTTGTAGGGTTTAAGTGCCCCTCTATGTAGGCTTAATGAAGCAGGACCACCCTGTGAGTATGTGTGTGTTCATATGACACCTGACACTTTAGCTGTGACTGACACTGCTGCAGTGGAAGTATTGGATGTTATGTGGTGGTGGATGACACAGTTATCATCGCAGTGTCATCAGAGCTGTGTAGAAAATTATTTCTATTAGGCCTACATGTTTCAAGAGTCCTAATGATAAGGCCAGGGAGAAGCTGAAAGTGTCAGGTTTTCCACAAGTATTAATAAATCAATAGATAATCAGTTTTGTGTAGTGTTGTAATATAACGTTATGTATAGTATATGTTTCAATAGCATCCAAAAACTGAACAACTTAATCCTGAAACACACTCTTATTGCTTCAAAATATTTTATATTTCTATTTACTTACTAACAAAAATGAATTTAATGTGATTCTGAGTTTAAGCTGACTGTAAAAGAGCCAGCCTGTCTGCTCCAACTCCCACACATGAGGGTATGAGGGATGTGTTTTGAAGAATCACAGGAAATCAGATCATAATCAGTGTCCTGTTGTCTGTCTCTATCATAAATGCCCACAAAACAACAAATCGGTTTTGTTTTGCTGATTTAAGTGCCACTAAATTCCAAATGTGTCTAACTGTAGACACAATCGCACCATTTTTAATTATTCAATACATCTGTTCTATGAACCCAGTTATAAACAGATGATTTTATCATGCATATTTTTTTTTTCTTTTGGCTTCTCATGAAATGCCCCATTAGAATATTCAAGCAAATCTTAGTTGTATGCCTTCATGAAGATGAAAGATTTGAGATGGAGTGAAAATGCTGCCAGTGTGGGAAAAGCAAAAGCTGGAAAAGAGTAAAATATAACACCTTGTATTCACATATATTTAAATTTTACCCAACTAGATAGCAATTTAAGCCTTTTGAAGCCTAGTGAAACAAAGCCTTTCCTTCACTCCTCACCTTTCTGTTATTACTATCCGGTTAAGCTACAATTTGGAGTAAATCCATCCAACCGTTCATTTCCTATTGATTCAATACACTGTATGGTGTGTCCCAGTTACTTACAGTACAAAGCCTACATACATACAGGATACAACACCCCTCTCATGTTTGCCCTTTTGAAAAAACACACAGGAAATATGTATACATTTCTGTATTGTGTACATGAATATGTAGTTTCAATCTAAATGTCATGTAACTAAAGCATAATGCATGTAGGAGAAGGAGGTCAGATTTGATCTATGACATCACAGGAGCTTCGTATCTTTGGTTCCCCTATTGTCTGTTCAGCAGGTTTGAGTGCAGCATGTTCATTGGACACCAGCGGTTCCTGCTGACTTTTCTATTGAGCACATGGCCGTCTGTTTATGAAGGGCCCAGATGAGTTTTTTTCAGGTGATGGATATTACGTTACTGCTGTTCCAATGGGCCAGGGTGATTAAGTGCTTTAACCACGATTCTTTCCACAAAATGTTGTTCACCCTCTGCAAACACACACATTGCACCCAAATTCTTAAATGTATATCAGATCAGAGTCGGAGCAAGCTGAACAAATGGAATTAGGTTTTAATTATGGTACTTCAACCAGCTATTTCAGGTAATGAAATAATGTCCCAACGTTGTTTTGTTTACTGCATTTACACAACAGCATAAAAACAAGTGAAGGAACAGAAGCGATTTTGTATCTGTCAAACAAAAACTTGATATTTTTAACTCCATCCAGAAACAATGCAACATGACCATTAATGAATTGTAAGTAACAAACATTAACATAAACATCATTTGAACCACTTCATCCATTTATTAGTCAGTTGTTCAATTAAAGAAAAAAGTAAATACTCTATGTTAAAAACACTCTTCAAATTACATTAAGTGTTTATAAACAGTAGTGACAAAATAAGTCAGAATGGCAGAGCAGGGATTCAGTGCTTACATACAGTATATACATTAGCTTAGCGCTACTTTCCCCCTCCATTCTGCCTCTGAGAGCTTCAGAGGTTTTTCAACATGTAACTGTACTATCTTTAAGACAAAGGCAAACACAGAAAGGCAGGTTAGACTTTTTTTTTTTACTAAAATGATCCTAGTAGGGTGAGGCTAATTCACTTTTAATATGTCAATATCAAACTACAAAAGCCATGAGGAGGCTTACTTCTTGTGACAAACTCTCTCCAAGAAGAACATCAGAGGTTAAAAGTGAATGTGTCCTCAAACCTAAATGTAAATGTGCAACAGATCTGAAAATAGTATGAAAACATAAAGATGAGTATACGGTAAATTCCCTTCAGTTTTCCATTGAGGAAGTTGTGCTGACTGATGTGAGATGTAAAGAGGCGGGGGGTCGGGGGGTTTGGGGACATTGTTAGTTAGGCTTCATAGGCGTTGCCTTTCTCCTCTATTGTAAAGGTCTCCATGGGGCGTTTGCTCAGGGCCTTGATGTCATCCAGGAGACTGGTGGGGGTCAAAATGTGGGAAGACCCTGAAATCAAAGTAAAAAATAATTAGATCCCAAATTATAAAATAAAAACCTTTCACTGTTCTTATTGGCTCCAGCAGGGGGTGTAAAGCAGCAGGAAATCAGAACAAGCAGTTGCTGTCTGTTGACAATTCAGAGGCTCTTTTCTGGGTAAAAACACCAATTTAATGCAAGCTTACAATACTGTCTCAGAGTTTCCTTTAGTTAATTTGAATAGCAACAACTCACTGAGTCACTAAATCATCTTTTTTGTCAACTAGATTTAATAAGAACAGAAATGTTCAGTGACTGAGTAGAAGCTCGTTAGGAGATACTGAGGGAAGTCGAACTGTAATCTTGTATAAATGCCCACCTATGATGACCTGACAGGATTTGACTGCCTGCGTGACCTCGTAGGCGCTGCGCATCTCAGAGTAACTGATTCCTCCTATGACAAAGATGATGAGGCGTGAGCCGGACCGGCGTTCGTCCTGAGCACTGGCTTTGTGCTTCTGACGGGCACTGTGAGGCAGAGGATAGACAACGGAAATAAACAAAATTTATTGGAAAAAGTGGAAGCAAAACATGAAAAGGGTGGAAAAAAGGAGGGGCTGTGGGACTCTCCTTGTGTTAGTCACTCAGAGCTAACACTCAACTGAATGTAGCAGTTCAAAGTCATCACTAGAGGGAGACAACTTGTCATAGTGTCTGTACTAGTACAAGGAAATGTACAGAAAAATGATCCATATCAGGTCAACTCATTCTAATGACATTGTCCCCACCAAGGAGTCACCTGACCACTTCCCAGGCGGAGGAGAAAACGCACCTATGTTTGCCTTTGTCCCTTTGTTTGTCCTTTGTGACGACAGCCATGTGTTGTGTGTGTCACGTGAGTGAGATTTATTCATTATTTGATTTAATCCGTTTCTCACATAATTCTCATTAATGTTTTTGGTTCTGTTATCAGTGCTTGCCTGTTTTATGTAATAATACTTTCTGTTCTCTTTGCAGAGTTTAAACCACAAAGCCTACAAAGAAATGAAAATAAAATAAAACAGCTCTGCATTTTTGATTCCTGCCTCATCTACGGGTCTCTCTCACATGCACTCAGCCTAAACCACCATCCATTAGATTTTGAAAACGACAGACATAACACTCTTAACTGGGATCAGGCAAACACAAGTCTGATGAGAGCATTTCTTGCAGAACATCAATATTTATTTCACTATTACACTATTGACCGTGTTCTAATGATTATTCAAAAAACCCACCTCACAGCTCCAGAGCCATTCCAGGCTGCCGGACATTCAGACTGGTGCGGCCATTCTTTGGTGTCCAGTTTGTTCTCCACAGCATCCTGAAAGTAATAGATTTGTCATTTAGAGGTTCATTTCTAGAGGTTAAGATCACATCACCCAATGTTTTGAGAGGATCGGCACCAAAATGATCTCAAAGTTCAGACAGTTTTGTCTGATGCACATTCTGTAGAAATACTTAAAATAGTAGAGGACCCCTCCAACCACCAGACTTCAAGTATAATCTGTGGTGTTTACAGTGAAAAATTTAGAAGAGAAACAAATATGATTTTGGTGCCACTCTTCTCAGCAGGTACAAGAACTGTAGGTGCAATCTTTTAACTATGGAGAAAGCAAATAACTACACAACAATTTCTGCTAACTACAAAATGCATAAGGGGATGTCAAAAATAGTTTAAGACAGGGAAAAAAATCTGCTGTCAAGTTGTCGGTTTCTGTCTCAGACTTTAAATTTGAGAATGGTTTCTCAACAGATAAGGTTCATCCTTTTTGGTACTGAAAAGTACACAGATTTTTTTTTTTTTTAAAAAAGGAACAAATTGGTTTAAACGGATTTCAATCTGATGTTATGCTCCCACATCTCAAAAACGTATCTGTTTCCTGCTGCAGGAAACTGTTCGCCGCAACTCTACAGCGGATCAGGTGCTAGGGTGGTGATGAAAGCTCAGAAAATGTTTCACGTAAAAACGGAAAAGAAAGTAACAGTAAGGAGACATAAAAAAAACTCGTGATAACGTTACAGTTCAGCCAGTTATTTCCTTCTTTCTGAAACTAACATTTATCTTATTATGACTTGTGATTTATGTATTTTACCATTAAAATTACATAAATATTCAATTTGCTACAAATTACAACAATAAACCCTACCAACTGAAATAATTATTTCAACCTTAAGATCCTTCCTTGTAAAAAAACAATCTCAACTTTCTTTCTTTGTGCTCAAGGGCCTCTTTCCTGTTTATCAAGCTTCATCCGATACTCTCCAGAATATTACCAACTTGGGGAATTTCAATTCTGTTGAATTACAGAACTGAGATTAGGTAAATTGATGAGTTTAGATCTTATGACTAAAGGACACTGGTGTACCTCTGTCTGTCAGTTCCCCATCAACTTCTGAGAATTGGACTCAACAGCAGAGTTTTAAATGAAACAACCTCAGAACTGATATTTTATTTCCTCTGTTTTATGGTTCATATAACTTACCGGCCTCAAAAGAAACAGCCACAAGCAAACTTAATCACAAGACAGAATGAAAAATGTAAATGAGAGTTTACTTTTTACAGTTCAAAAAAACAAGAAAGCAGGTGACTATGACATCCCATCTGTGTTTTATCACAAAATATAATCTCACCCTTCTATAATAACCTTTTATATTGAATGCATTTAACATACAAAGAAAGCATTTGAGGGTCAGTACAGAGAGATGCTGGTGAAACAGCACATCCAAAGCCTCATAACAAAGTTAAAGGATCAGCCCCAGGGATCAACACATAAGTGCTGCATTATTGTGTCTTATAGATGCTAAGATGTTGTGATGTTTTTCACATGGATAAAGCGCTACAGAACAACACAAACATATATATGACACTGCCTATCAGATGACCTGAATCTGATAACCTCCTTTTGTGGTACTTTCACAGTTTTGTTCATCATTTTTCTCACGAATGCCATTCAGAGGGGGTCTTGGGTAGCACAGTGACCTACATCAAGCTACATGTTTAGATTAGACAGATGTTAATGCCAGAACTTCTTTTCTTTTTCATTTCCTATCCTACATCCGATCTATATCCCTCTCACTTTAAACTGCTGCTTCCTAACTGCACCCAAGTCCTTTCTTCTGAGTTACGCTACTTAACCTATTAAAATACACATAGTTCCCAGAGCTTCCTGTTAAGGACAGCAAAAAAAATGCAAATCCAGCCAGTGTGTATTTTTGATATTAATCTCGTTTTACTGACCTCCATCACATCTTTTATGCCAGGAGTCCACCTGGAGAGGTTGTACGTCTGTTCCTGGGAACGATCCCGTCTGGATGGTTTGCGTGAGAAGAAACTGGGCTGGAAACAAAAGTACAATGACCAGGACTCAGTGGGGACTGATCACAGAACTGAATAGAATAAACAAGTCGAGAACACAGAGAACTAAAAAAAATAACCCTGTCGAAATTCAAGCCATTAGCTTCAATCGTTAGTAGTTTTAATCTAAAGGTGCGTTCTTTTCTGCAATCATTAAAATCGATCAACCTTTATGCTTCGCCACATACCGATGTGATGATGGGGACTCCCAATTCTTTCCAGTTCAGGATAAACTCTCGTTCGTCCTCGATCTTTACATGTTGGATGAGTTTGTTTAAATTCTCATCTGTTGTTCCTGTTTACACACACACCAAACACACAACCGGAGAGAGAAAATCTGAGTATGACTTGTTTGGGCTGCCCCCTCTTAGTAAATTGGTTGGGGTTGAGGGGCTCAGTCAACTTGGGGAACAAAAAAGTAGATTAATAGGTCACCTCGGTGTTCATAAAAATTCTCTTGGTAGCTCTTACTGTCTTAAAAAATAAATGGGAAAAGGAAAGAGTCTTCTTTACAGAGTGCCAAGGAACAGACAGTAAAAGACGAGTCTGCTAAAAAAGATCACTGTCGTACCATTGAGGCTGAAGATGTAGAGCAGCACAGCTCTGATCTTGTCATGGGTGCTGTACGGGTGGAGCAGCACAGGCAGCAGGGTCCTCATGGGATCCTTCACCTTCACCCCTTCCACGTCCGACCCCATTGCAAGGTCCTACACATCAACGAACCATTTTTAGCCTTTGAGTATATATTGTGAATACTGAGAATGTTTGCACTTTACAATAATAATTCATAAAACTCCACATATTTCACATCTATTACCTGACCAGTCTAATTAACATCTACTGAGTGTCTCCTCTGGAGGATATCAGAGGTCAGGCTCGGCTACAGAAATAGTACTCTGGAGCTGGTAGCAGTCAGTGACACTTCATCAGGGCAGGTGTGGTCATAAGGCCTTCTAACTTCCTAAACAGCCGCCCACCCACTTTTCAAACAAAGAAAAGTGATAATAAAAAAATTTGGCACTTGTTCCATAAAAACAGATGACAAAGCTCAGACAGACCTGTTCAGCTTTGCAGAGTTTCTCCACATGGTTTGAGAATTGCTTCATGCAGTCCTCAGCCAACTGCAGATGAACAGCTTTCTAGAATTAAGATAGAGAGAGCATTTAACAATGATGACAACATTGTGTTGTTATAGTTGCTATGCTAGCATTGTAGGAAGCATAAAGTTAATTGTTATAGTGGCCAGAAAGAATGACTATCTATTCTGCCTTGCTTCTAAAGACGTGACAAAGTCCAATTCACATAATAACAGGCTTTGGAGGCCACACCCAACCATGACAAAATGATCACTTAGCTCTATTATTAGAGCTTAGTGCAAAGTTGCAAATCCCGTCTTGGTTGAGATACCAAACCGAGACCAATTTAATTGGTACTGCATACCTCAGTGAGCTGTTTACGGAATGATGGCATCTTCTTCATTAGTTGGGCCAAATTGCTGATTGAGATCTGGAAAAAAATGATTGTAATGTTTACACAGGTATGAAATGCACAGTTCAAAAGCTCAGGAGAGCATATAAGAAGAAACCGCAGCACTGTACCTTTCCATCTGGTTGTTTCTTGCTAGCAGATATTTCCTTCACCATCTTGGGGATTAGTCTAGTGCGAGAAAAATTTAGGTAAAACAAACGGTGAGGAAACAGGAAGCGTCTAACGACCTTCAGTCTATCCCAACGCTCTCCCTCCGATCTCTCGCACTTACTCTGACACCTCAGCGATGTGCTTGTGCCTCAGCTTAATCCAGAGCATGTCGTCCTCATTCAGCAGGGCCTGCTTCTCCGAGCCGTCTTTAGACTTGTACCTGGCCATGAAAACATTGAATTCGTAAAATAGCTTGTTATGTGAAAGACTAAATACAACGAGATACAGTATGAAAAGCTTCCATTACTTGTATGTGTCATTTTGGATATCGATGAGGTCGTAGGACATGGCCTGGTAGGTCAGCTCATGCAGGATGGGGCTGACGGGGTCAAAGCCTCTTTCCACTATCAGCAGCTGGGCCTGGGTCTTACCCTGTTGGGAGAGGGGAATACAAAATATGAAACTGTATTATATAAAAAAGTCCACAGGACAGTGGGATTTTTTTTTCTTCTTTTACATAATATAGTGTGTAACCTGTGTTAAGCCATTCAGTATTTTCAGGTTCCCCTTTACTCCCAGTGCTAAGCCCTTGTTTATTCTTTAAACATTCTTTGTTGACATCTTCTTTGTGTCTCACCTTTTTCTTGCCACTGTCATCCAGCTCATAGTGTCTGGCCAGCTTGTTGTCCACCAGCTCTGCAAGGCTCTTGGCGTTCTCCATGTTGCTGTCTCTAGTTATGATATAAATTGTTAACAGTGAGTTATCACAGTCAAGTTAAAACATATCAAGAATACACTGATACTAATATTAGTTAATCCAGCAGTTGTAACAGATTAAACGTCAGACTGACAAATCTTTCACCAGTTATTTGGTAAGAAAATCAACAAAATCATGTTTTATGTAGATTCATAAACACGACACAATGCTTTTTCTTGGCTTTACTTTAAAGCCATTTTAAGCTTTGCTTTAAATTTAATCTGCCATCTTTTAAGCTACTGTAAGCGTGAGCAAAGTGAAGCACTGAAGTCTCACTTTCTGCCACGGTTAGGTAACATATCCTATGGTTTCAGCTCAAACGTTTCTCATAAAAAGGTCTCACTCTGCTTGGGGGCTGAGATGTGTTATAAGCTGAGTAACCAAATCTTCTCTGACTTACTTCTTGTATCTGACTCCTGGGTACTCGTCCAACGTGGCACAGAGTGTGACGAGCTGGTCTGCGAGCGTCTCCAGTGTCTTCTTTTTGTCCTGACTGTTGGGGCTGTAGATGCTCTGGAAGGCTCCGGGATTATCACATGTGAACACCTGAAAAGCATCAAAAGTCAAAAAAATGTGAAATTTCAGTGAAATTTTGTGTTTCATTTTGATATTTAACTTATGGATGAGGCTGTGCGTAATTATATAATAAAGCAGCATGTGTTTTTAATAATTTTTCCCACTCTAGAGCTCAATATCAAAGCAACAGAAATAAAAAATACTCTAATTTCCTTTATAAAATTTCAAAATAATAGAGAATCCTAAGACCTTTTTGTTTTTTCAAAATACAGAAAGCAAGTGACTAACGCCCAATGGTGATTATGTCAGAACACTGCAGATCTCTTCCTCAGAGTAGAAACATAACTTAAAACATAACACTAAAACAAGGGAATTTTTCTTCAGTAAGCAAGTAACCACACGGCGCGGATAAAAAGAGGAAATGGAACATTACAAAAGAACAGAAAAGATCACACTCTGCAAACACTTACTTGTGCCTCTTGTGGCATGAAGGATATGTTTATTTCCTTACAGACTCGTATGTACTTTGCACAGTACAGCTTCATATTGTTGAACAGATCATCAGGGCAGTCTGACGGACAAAAAACACTTTTAGATTGTGTAAAAATCATCAAAAAAACATCTTGAATATGCTAGTTAAAAATGTTTTTGTCAGTTATTTTGCTATTGCAATGATTTATAAGTTACTTACAGTCAGTGAAATAAACATATGCTGCTTTATACTTGGGTTTGGACTTGAAGTCAGCAATAAAGGCATCCACACACTAAAGAAAAAAAAAGTTGAGAAATCGCAGCTGAGTTTGACTTACCAATGCAATGCAATGCAAATACAATAGGGTCATCACAGAGCTGTCATGACAAACCTTAGCTGTGGGTGTAATGAAGTAGATGGCCTTCATTTCTGGAACAGGTTCTCTGCTTTTGTACAGATCCTCCACAACTAAAGAAACAAGATATAAAGTTTAAGAGAGTAGCTACAGAAATCCACATACCTGAGTATATGGATTTCTATGACCAAAATTATGTTTTTTTTCTGTGATGCAAAACAAAGCCTACTTGTTATTTTCTCTGACATCAGATCGGACATTTTGCAGCATGATGAGAGGATCTTGGTGGTGAAAGGGTCCAGAATTAATATCTGTAAAGAAGATAACAGGGTAGTTGTCAGTCCGATGATGTACCACAGTGTGATATGTTTTCAGGTTACGTAGCCCCACATGAAAAGTAGTAGCACTATATATTTCCCATAAATCCCATAAAAAGCAGAGCTGGGATGTGGAGGCTGTCCATATATATAGTAGTATATATAGTCTTAGGACTCTTTATTGAGTACACGTAGCGTTGTCCTACCTTCCATACTTCTGATTTTCTGCAGTCTGCAATAATTGTATCTCTTATTCCTGTAAGAGACATAGAACATATCACAAACAACGTGAATCAAGCTGGGCTACATTTTTTGAGCTGAAGCTTCATTTTAGTGCTAAAAAGCTTGTGACAGTCAGAAAACAATGTGATGATCAAGTAAAAACACAACATATTTATAGGTTACAGGCTAGTTGTTGCTCAAATACTGGACAGTGGTTAGTGTATTTCAGCAAAGTCTGGACAACATTGTGAAATTGCAGACCTAATAGTGACTGGAAAGAATGATGAATCAGTTACAGCACAAAACTAGCACCAGCTAAATGCTGGTAAAATATGCACATGGTTGATAGATTTGCTTCACTCACCAGTCAAAAAATCAATGATAATCTATGGAGTGGCTGTTAAATTTGAACATTCACCAGACATTTGGCCAGTGGACAAAAAAGTTAATTTTGCATCCCTATATCTGTAGTAACATTATATATGCCCAACCACATAAACAGATATGTGTGTCTGTGTTGTTTGACAAGATACTTTTCCACTTTGGTTCAGTATAGGTATGATAAGAGTGTATAAATCAAGCTGGCTGTTTCTTCATCTATTTACACTCAGTTGCCAGTTTATTACGTACCTAGCTAAGACTAAAGCAGTCTAATACAACAGCTCTCTAATAGATCCTACCTTCATGAAGGTTATAATGCTCACTTTTAGTAGAGAGGTGTTGAATCAACTTTATGGTCATTTTTTGGAGGCTGAAACTGAATATTATAACCTTCATGAAGGTTGTTGTAGCTCTAAGATGACATTAGTTTTAAGTACCTAATAAAATAGAAACTGAGTGTCCTCCTATTTAAACTATTCAAAGCCCTTAAAGGACAGGTTCACAATTTTTCCAAGTCTGTCTTAAAACAATAGTCAGGAGCACAAATGAACATTGAAACAGGTTTTTCAAGCCATAATAATTTCTCCTGTTCATACCGGCCACTAGAGGATCCCTTCATAATGCACTTACAATCTGAGTGATGGGGGCTAAAATCCACAGTCCTCCTGTGAAAAAATGTATTTTAAGGTTTATCTGAAAATTATATGAAGCTACAGCCGTCCAAATTAGTCAAATCAAGTAGACATCTTTCAACGTTACAGTGTTTCTAGTGCCAAAGTCCCTCTTTTTGTTACTATACTTCCACCACAGCTCAACAGGGAAACGCTGTCTGAGGAAACACAAAGAGGGAATTTATGCTAAACAGACTGTTAACGTGCCAGACATCCCCTTTTCATTACTAACTCACAGACTGCTGAAGCCTCATATAAGCGTCAGATAAACTTTTAAAAGCATTTTTGCACAAAATGACTGTGTAGGCACACTGTGGATTTTGGCCCCCATCACTTACACTGAAAGCACTTATGAAGGGAATCTTTAAATAGCCAGTATGAACAAGAGAAATGATTACAGCGAGGAAAACCCTCTTTCAGTGTTCCTATGAGCACCTGAGTGTTGTTTTAAGACACGCTTGAAAAATAAACCTTTCCTTTAACCCCAGCCGGTCATCTCTACAACGGCTAAACAACCAAAACACCACCTAACACTGATGTTAGTCGAAGGAGAAACAGACTTCGACACAAAGCATGTTTAAAATGTGTCGGTTTGTTGACATTAGGTTTGTGTCAGTTAAGACGACCTAATTCAAAAAAGACAGTGTTGTGGTGACTGTTAGCCAGCAGATATGAGGTGGGGCTCCAGGCGAAAGAAAGTGACCTCACACTCGGGACTACTTTTCCCAAAAGTGGATGTCAGTAAAGCTACGATACACAACAGCGTCAAGATGTAGTCCAAGTGTATGTTTAGTCTGCTATCTTTCCCCTGTCGAGCCCCTCAGTTCAAGTTTTGTAAACTTCCGTTGCAGAAAATATTAGAATGAAAGTTGCTAACGTTAACTGTCATTCTCAGATGCAAAGTCACAAAGGAAGCAACAGTTCTTTTAAAACATAAAACGTGGAGTTAAAAGTCTCTACGTTATGACTGCGACTTGTTACGCTGTTTTACACGTACGACAAAAACATTCCTCCGGTGGAATTCACTTACTTTTCCAAACTATTCTTTTCAGCCCGTGATCCGAGCCAGTTGCCATCTTGTTTCTTTTTTTTCCTCTGCGCCTCTTCCTGTCCCGTGTGTCCTCGCTCTCTGACGTCATCAACGTCAACAAGTGTGCGACCGGGCGCTGTAGTTTTTTGTTGTTTTTTTTTTTATCCACGAACCCAAATTTCCTAAATCCCCATCCACTTTTCTGCTTTTGGTTTGGTGTGTGTGTGTGTGTGTGTGTGTGTTTGTGTGTGTGTGTGTGTGTGTGTGTGTGTGTGTTTGCGGTTTGTGTGTGTGTGGGTGTGTAATGTAGTGTGGTTTATGTGGTGTGTCTGTACTTCCTGTCCTCAGTTGAGGAAAGTAAGTAAATACATTAACTCAAGTTAACTAAAGTACAATTTCGAGGTACTTGTACTTTACTTGAATTTTTCCATTTTATTCTACTTTATCCTTCCACTCCACTACATTTCAGAGGGAAATATTGTATTTTCCATTCCACTACATTTATTTGACAGCTTTAGTTACTTTTCAGCTGAAGATTTAACACAATGGATAATATAACAAGATTTTAAAATACAACACATTGTTAAAGATGATTATTAAAGATGTTAAAGGCTTTTGACGTCTTACAAAAAGCAGCGTGTAATCAGGGTCATATTTCAGATGTCTATGAGTTGTTAACAGCTCCACCAAATAGTGATTTTTCCCTCTAAACTTCTCACATGGTTTCATTTCAATAAATGTTCAAATGATCCAATATTTCACCAAAAATCAAGGATTACAGAAAAAGTCCCAAAACTGAAAACATCTCTATCTATCTAGTTTTTCTGGCATTTTTGTTTATAATTTAGATGGAATATGAATATGAATGAACATGGGAGCCAATTTTCCCCAGGAAGAGAGGCAAAACAAATGAAAGGTTAGTGAAATTGAAAATAAATAAATAAATAAAAGGATGAGATACTGAGTAAAAATGTTTACTTTCTAAATCATAATCTTGAAATATGCCAAAATTATGAGATATAAGTCATAATTATGAGGTAATCAAAATATTCACTTTAAAAGCCAGGATTATGAAATATGAAGTCATAATTATGAATTATGATATCTCATTTATATTATTTTAAGTTTGACCTACTATCTCATAATGTAGTTATAATTTAACTCATAATTTTACTTTGAAGACTATGTCAAACATTTTTGACTTGCTATTTCAATTTTGACTTACACTTTTATTTCTAACATTTTTTTCCATTTCCTGGTGGAAATAAGCATCTATAATTATGAAAAATAATCATAAATTTAGACTACTTTCACATTCAGGTGTAATTTAAGGCTTCTAGGGGAAGTCCAGTTCCTTTGCCAGACCCCTATACATTCCACATTTTGTGGTGCCTTGAATATAGAATATCTAGCCCATAGCTAGAAAGGGTGTCTTTTTCCCTCTCATGCTACCCTGCACCTGCCCCAAGGTGCATGTCTCTGCTTCGGCATGATTGGACATTTGCCTCCACTGGGAGGGTCCAGATACAGGTATTTCAACCAACACAGACGCCAGATATGTTAAAGAAAAGGTAAAACGGTAAAGAGTGAAGCATTTTAAAACATCAAATATTAACTGTCAAGTGTGAGTAATTGTGAGAGGAGTGTTTCAAGAGACAGACGTGAAGAATGGGCGCAATGCAGTGGCTGGTGATTTTTAGCTTGCTGGGCATATGTTCACAGGTAAAGTAATGGAAAAATTGTAATAAGATATAGATTATTTCAAATTCAGGCACAAGAATTTTGCTGATAAAAGAGAAGAGCAAAATGTACATAATATGTTGTTAACATAGCATTAACAGTCTGGAATAAACACAGTATAACATTTGTATTTTTATAAAACTACATTAAATTGTTGTTGATCATTTTTTCTCATTTTCTCAAATTTGCAGGCTGCAGCTCAATCAGGTAGTGTATGTTTACTTTTACCATATATATTCACTGTAGTTGTTTGTATCACTGCAGTATATGAGGGTGAAGGGGTACAAACCTTGATAGTTATCCTACATTTATGTGTAATCAAATCCACAATGCTATAATAACCTCAACTTCTTTCATCTCCCTCATCAGCTATCACAGTATCCGTATTCTCGGTAACATCCAAGACTGCGATTCTCAGATGGACCAGGTACTCTGGAGCCAGCTCATACAAGATCACCGTCGCCCCCAAAAGCTCACAGAACACCCCCATTGCTTTTGCCCAGTTTGGTCCCAACACAGTGATGGGCTCTGTCAACTCTCTGTCCCCGAACATCGTGTATGCCTTCACAGTCGAAGCTTTGGATAATTCTCAAGGAGTACTGAGCAGTGCACATATTGAGTCATCAACAGGTGAGATACACTTCAGTCTAAACCTGTACTGTTAAGAACTGAAAGGCAGAATATTCTATTTAGTGATTAATTGTCGTTTTATTTTCATATTTCAAAAAACAAACCAGTGTTTGCTGCTATAAATTCTTGTTTTCAGTATTACTGATTTTGCCTTTTTGACTTTTTAAAATTTGTCCGGTATTGTACAGTTTAAACTGGTATATTCAGACACACCATTTCACTGGAAAAAGCTATAGTGGATCCAGTATAAAAACTATTATTGGAATAACTTAAACAGATAAATATCATAAAATTGGAGGCTGATGATGGATAATTTGCCAATGTACACTGAGCAGAGGACCACATAGGAGTCACTGTCTTTGACTTAAATTTGGTTTACAAGATAAAATAAATATTTGACCCCTTAAATGAAATGAAAATATCTTAAAAGGAGAATTTTTTGTAGTTACAGTCATGGTTACAATCATGGTTTGTAGGTAACATTGGGACCCACAGTCATCTATCATCAATCAAATGTTCTTATTTGAGGTAAAATTTTACAGTGCGTGTCGTCTTCTTAGATACCATCTCTGATCTGAACTGACTGTGACTATTTCAGCTCCCGAGATGATGGATCCCATCCAGACAGTGAAGCCGAAGGATAGCCAGACCTTGATGGTGGGGTTCAGCTTGAAGACCGGGGCGACTCATTACATCATACGAGTCCAGAGTGCCAATGGCTTCTACAGAGAAGACACAGTGTACTCCTCCCCCGCTGAGATCGGGTTCCTCACACCGTACACTGAGTACTCGCTCAGCGTCATAGCTGTGAACAGTGGAGGTCGCAGCCAGCCGTCACTTCCTGTGACTGAAAAGACAGGTACTGTTGTTTGTCACAGTATGTTTGTGTGCAGAATGTTAGATTTTATATTAAAAAAAGTCCACTTTCACAGCTACGAAACAAAACCTCATGATTAATTCAGTCCAAAAATTCAAAAATAACACCCAATAGCCTGCTTCTGTGTAGAAATGAGTCACACATTCATAAAGAAACATTGAGTACTTTTCTCATCACTTCCCATGCCCTGCAGAGGTCACTTGATCTGCCTCATTGTCTCACAGCAGAGGAACTATACACAGTTATACACTATATATGTCTCCAGTCAAACCCAGGTTCAGTATTTGTGCAAATCCAGGGTTTTTCTTATACAAGAAATGCATCAGCACCCCTCAGGGCCTCTCCTGTGTCAGTGGTAACTATACCTGACCCTTCTATGTAAAACACAAAGAGTTGACCTCAACATGAGTACATAGCCCTCACCTCTTACCCCCACCCCCACCCCGGGGGGGCAAATCTGATCCACATGAGCCAAAAAAACAAACAGTAATCAGTTTCACCATTTTTTGTTTATTATTTGCTATATTCAGGATTTCATCTTATTTCAGGAACATAGGCTATATACTGTATGTTAGATTGTATTTTAGAATCATACATGCATTTATTTGTATCTTTACATGTTCAAAATATAAAGACATGCTTTTCAGTCACATGTTGGAAACCAAAAACATAAAAAAGGTATAAGGAGAAAGAAGTTTTTCACTTTTTAATTTACATTCCCACACTTGAGATAGGTCAGGTCCCTCACCCTGTGTCGAAATCTAGTTTCAAGACTTAAATTCTTTTAGCTTAGTTTATACCTTTTAGTTTTACCCACAGGGAAAGGTAGTATTATTCCATCATATGAGTGCTTGAAGGCTGCAACAAATAATATAGTGACAATTTCAACCTGGAGGCTTGACTTGGACTTGCCAAAAACCAAAAGACTTAATGCATGAACTCTAACCCCTAAAGTGACTTTATCTGTGTTCATTTGTACCTCACTGGGAAAATTTCCAGACATGTAGATAATCTTAGATGAAACATTTGGGGATTTTAATTACAACCCAGTTATTTGTTATCCACGTATCATGAAATTACTATAACATTTATCTATTGCACAGAGCCTCCTTTGTGACCATGGAGTACTTCTTCCTTGCCTGTAAAAAGTGGGCTAGTACAGTCTTGATCTCTCAAAGTACCTCATTCATGTAAAACTTGTCAAACTTTGCTCTCCTCCACAGTTTTGCCTCCTCCTCAGCTCTCCACCTCCTCTCCCAGCAACGACAGCATTGTTGTATCCTGGGCCCCTGTTGCCAACGCCGTCCAGTACACCCTGTCCATATACAAGTTTGGCTCAAGCACCAACATGAAGCAGAACACCTCCAACACCAATTTGACCATCTCTGGCCTGGATGCCGGCTCACTCTACATGATCAGGGGTTTTGCCTGGGATCCCGAGGGCCGACAGGGAGAGGGCAGTTTGTACATCAACCAGACAACACGTAAGAAAGCACTGAGACAGTTTTTATACCCTGTGAGGTGCAGTAATGTGTATGTGTTGTGCTTACGTCACTATCCTTTAAAGCTGGAGTTTGTCTCCCCCTTCCGGCAGTGAGAGTAATTACAAAAACACTGTCCACACGTGCTTACATCATAGGCTTCGCTGTAGCCAACTGCATCGCTACTGTTGCATTTTATAAAACAGTGGATAAATTGTTTTGAGCATCATTCAATCCCTGCAAAATGACTAATTTTACTATTAGAATTTGATCCACCCGGTCCAATAACATTTGGAAGGTCTAGAAGAGTCGCACTTGATCCCTATTCAAGTTAGCAGAGGGCTAACCGGAAGTTAGCCGCTTGGCCGGTGGAAGTCTCTCATGCATGTTCTGCCAATAGAGCATGCGCAGTATGCATTCATCCGGCCAGTGCAGGAATGTCGCCACCAACACCAGATTTTAAAACTCTGTAAATTGTGAAATACAGAGAGATTTATCTAGCAGTGATAGGCTTAATCATGATTGTGTGAACTCGTTTGGCAAAGGGCTTGAATGTAACAGATGTTCACTTATATGTAAAGTTTCACGCTGCAGTTTAAAGGTTTTTCTACAAACACAAATGCCGTCAAAATCATTTCAAAGATAATCACATCAGTATTGATGCTACATGCTCATAGAGAATAATGTTCCCTTTCACACAATTACATAAATTATTCTTCGACATGTAAGCAGTATTTTAATGCTGCTATAGTGGGTTTCTGTTTTGGGTAGTTTAATCTCTAGCTATATGTCATATTTTTATAGGTTAATGTCTGTAACTTTTTAATCTAAAAGAACAATTATTAACTACAGTCATCTAATAAATACATGGAATAAAGAGCACAATATGCTCCACTGAAATGCAGTGCAGAAACGTACTGTCTCAAAGAATATATGTAAACTGATTGCATTATGCGATGTGCCACTATGTTTTGTCTCTGTCTGTTAACAGGACCTCCAACACCAGCTTCTGTCAATGTCTCTGTGGTGATGAATAATAGCCTGGCTGGACTGTCTGTGTCCTGGGAACTGGAGCAGGATGTTTATGGATCCATTCAGTACCATGTGATGAGTGACCAGAACCTCACATGCAACTCCACTTCCAAATCCTGCACCTTGTCTCCAGTGGGCTGTGGGCAGATACACACTATCCAGGTGACTGCTTCAAACGAGGCTGGGTGCAGCTACCCGTCCAGCCCCGAGGTGTTCATCACCTGTGAGTAGGAGAACAGTTTTATCAACTAATGTTTTATTTTTTTCCTGGCATTGATGTAACACTACACAGATGTACAGTAGGTGGTACCAAATATGCTTGTGCAACATAGAGATAGAGTATATACCATGACATGATAGAAATTTGTTAACCAGTAAAGATTTTTCTATGTTTCTACCAAGGTGAGTATTACTTTGATATCTTTGGTTGTATTGTTTTTTTGTGTTAAAAAGACAAAAACAACCCGATACTGCACTAGAACAGCAGTGGTAGTTCTGTGACAACACTGGGCAACACTGAGAACACTGTCAGTTTGTGATTGTGAGTAATCTCCCTGCTGTCCTGTACTGTCAGTCCCCTGCCCACCAGAGTCTTTGGCTCTCGAGGAGCCGGCAGAAGGAAACTGCACACTGACGTGGAACACGGTGCCTTATGCTGACTCCTACGTGGCCTACATCAAGAGAGGTGACGGCGGTGAGGAGACATGCAACACCACCAGCAACAGCTGCACCTACCACTGCCAGTGTGGCTACACATACCTGATGTCTGTGTTCGCCTTCAACCAGGCCGGCAGCAGTCCTCAAGGAGAGATTCTCAACTATACCACCTGTAAGTAGCAGCAGAGGTGACATG
The DNA here is from genome assembly GCF_963924715.1 of Thunnus thynnus. NCBI lineage: Eukaryota > Metazoa > Chordata > Actinopteri > Scombriformes > Scombridae > Thunnus > Thunnus thynnus. Next base: position 7,497,999 of record NC_089524.1, on the reverse strand, counting down.
TTTTAAGATTTCTCTTTGTGGTTATGTGTGTTTACCTGTTTATCCTCTGTATCCCTCAGTGCCCTGTTGTCCAGAGGGTGTGTCCGTCTCCCTGGTGAGCACTGACACTCTGGAGATCATGTGGACAGCCTCGCGGGGGGCAGAGCTCTATGAGACTCGGGCGGCAGACGGTTCAGAGGTCATCCTGTGTAACGACACGGCACCTGTGTGCGCCCTCTCTGACCTCAGCTGTGACAGTCCCTACAGCGTGGTGGTGACACCCTGTAATGATATCAGTGGATGCAACCGTGCATGCAAAGCTCACACCAAAGAAACAGGTAGAAAACACACACAAAGACGATTTTCCAGACAGGTTGCAGATTAAAAAAAATAATATTCAAGTTGGGCAGTGTCCTTTAGACAAATAGTTCAATGCACATGTGTATGTATGCAACAAATACACCCAACCGACCTCCTATTTCAAAATGTTCATAATCTTAAAAAACCCCAGCAGTGAATAGGAAAAAAAAACTTGAATCCTATTGAAATGAAACATTACATGATGAAAATACAGATTCTTATTGTATATCCATACTGTATATACAGAGAATTATTCAAATTTCACTACTAAAGCACAAAGTTGCCTTTGATTTTTCTTCATTTCGATAAATAACTACAAAGGTTTTGATGAGCTTTTTGATGTAGCAATTAGTAGTTTTATTGATTCAATTTAATTAATTAATTTAATTAACTATCCGTTATGGTTTTGGGTGATTGTTTTGTATATTTAATGAAACTACAATAGGTATATGAGAATGATTTCCATCTTTACCTTTATAGCCCAATCATTTCATCATCATTTCACCAGTAATTCTTCAAACATTTAAACAGTAGGTAAACAACCATGTAAGGACACTCTATAAGGTATTTCCTCTCTTCCCTCCTCGCTGCCAGCTCCCTGCATGCCCACGATGCTGTCACTGAATCCGAAAAACTCCTCCTGCGTCAGTGTCAGCTGGACAGCAAACAACCGCGCCGCCACTTACACTGTGAGCGCGTCGGGAGATGACGGCACACACACCTGTACCACCGGTGGAAGCAGCTGTGACATCACTGAGCTTCCCTGTGGCTCCACCTATGAAGTCAGCGTCATAGCAACCAGCGCCGCTGGCCAGAGCTTACCCAGCTACTCTGACTCTCTGGAAACAGGTGAGCTGTCAAAGGTTTGGGTTGACCCATTCAATTAACATGTTGACATGAAGTGTCTTAGTGATGTTGTGCAACAGTTGCAAGTCTGAGGTGCACTACATCTACTATCCCATAGATATTCAAATACATCAAGATCTGGTAACTGTGAAGGACATAGTAAATGATTCTCATCACTGTCATACTCCTCAAACCATTCAGTCATACTCCTTGTACCCTGTATGTATTTGTCACCTGTCTGCATGTAATTATCTACAGGAAGGACAGAATTTGACAGCAATTTATTGGCTGCCATAAAATCTGATATTGAACTCGAACAACATGAGTAACTCAGAAAAATGCAATATTTTACTAAGTGGCAAAAATATTAAAATAATCAGAGTTAAATAAATTTAAATTCTAAAAATTAACATTATGTGACTGCTGAAATCTAGTTTAACACGTTAATGATTTTGAACACAGAGTACTTATTTCAAAAATGATGATTTCACTATATATATATATATATATATATATATATATATATATATATATATATATATATATATAAAATGCATTCTTGGCATAGCAATTAATTTGTAAATGACAAATAATTAATTGCAATTAATCAAAAAAAATCTACAAAGTACTACAGCAATTTAGTATTGCACTTTCATAAAGGTGAGGAACAACAACCAAAGCAGAAGAGACCAAGACAACTGGATTTTTAGCCCCTTGTATGGGTGTATAGATATGGCTGTTGTGAAAAAACACTGAATCCTACATATCCCATAATGCAACTGGATAGTGTATGTTCCATTAGACCCTTCCTGCATCCTAAATGACCACTATGACAACATATGCCTCCAGCTTGGCCTCCAGGCCACAGAAGACACAACTGTTTTGCTTTCCTCATGACGAGTAAACTGAACTTCACGTAAAATCTGTGGAGTGCCCCTTTAATTAAACCCTTTAATACTTCCCCCATGTTTATTTCCATTCCAACTTTACAGCAGCTATATTAATTATAATCTGAACACTAAACCACACAATATATCATCTTCTTTTACAGAACCCTGTTGTCCGGTGAGCCTAACAGTGGCTCAGGTCACTCAGGCAATGACCAACGTCTCGTGGTCTCACGCCAAAGGTGCACATACGTTCATCACCTCTCTGACATCACCGCGCGGTCACGCCCGCTGCCACACCCAGGACTCCCACTGCCTCATGGGATGCATCACCTGTGGCACAAACTACACCATCACAATGGAGGCGTTCAGCCACAGCGGGCGCAGTTCCAACTGCACCTATCAGGGTTTCTCGTCCAGTGAGTAATGATGGTTTCCACCAATGAGAAGACGGCAGGTTTTTTTGTTATAAATCTTTAACATCCTTCAAGAGCTACATTGGTTTGAATGGAGAGTGTAATTAATGTTGCAGGGTATAAATGCAGTTTCAGAGGCCCCTGTACACACAATCAAAGGATTTACATTACTCTAATATTTCAGCACTATTCTGTCTTTCATTTCAAGTATGCTCCTTGAAATATGGAAGCAGTTTAAGAGCTTCTCTTATAAGTGAGACTTCAAAAACTAACATGACTCTTGAGAATTATAAAAATCTACTAAGTGGCCACTTTTATGCATTAAAATTGGTATGATACTTGCAGTATAGAAATAAAAGGCATACCTCTTTATAAAATAAAATTGCCTTTCTCATCTATTGTCACTCATAATGAACAGATCCCTGAAATATGTACCACAAATGTAATATATATCAAAATGATATTTTATTCAAGGATTCAGACTTACCTTCATTGGAATAGACATCATTTTTTGTTTATTGAGTTAAGTTTTATAAATTAAATATCCACCAACATGCCCTTAAAACGCTCTGAAGTTTTTAGCCATGTTTTCCCTAATGCTGGTAATATGGATCTCTAAATGTTATGTATGTATATATATGTATAAATGAATAACTGTAAGGCACAGGCAATAAATTAGCATCCTTCTTTTCAGCACAACCTGTGCTATTTGAGTATGCATGCAGCAGTGATGTCTCATGACATTAGAGATGGTTGTAAGGCCAAAAAGCCAAAAGAAAACCACTGTCTTCAAAGTTGTCACACACAAACTCATCAATCATGTCTCTGTTGCACAAAGCAAATATGAATTCAGATAAGAAAGACACACATAACTTCATCAGAGTCTCTGTCTCTCTCACAGGTGCCTGCTGTCCGTCAGGTGTCAGGCTGTACAGGACGGCCAGTAACTCTCTGCGGGTGTACTGGCGCAGCGCCGGCAGCAGCCACAGCTACATTGCAGAGATGGTGGGAAGCAGCAACAACTACACGTGCGATGCATCTCCCGGGGAGAGCAGCTGTGATATTGGCAGCGTCCAGTGTGGGGATGTGTATCATGTAGTGGTGGCCCCGCTGACATCAGAGGGCAGCAAAGTCCTGTTCTGCCCTCAGAGACTGTACTCAGGTATGACAGTGGAGTATATGTGTGTATTTACAATAGCTAACCCTCAGATCATACTGCTCCAACATATTTTCATAATGTTTTATGATACTTGTGTTCAGTTTTAACATAGTTGGAGACACATGAAGCAGCTGTGTGAGTCATTTTATCTGCCTCTATGAAGGATTTGAATTCACCTTGATTGGGAATAAAGCATAGTATTGTTGCAAAGCAATAAGGAAATTTCCGAACTGTTTGATTTATGAATTATTTGAATTCTGACTATGGATGAAATATTTTGAAATTTGGTTAAATGTCCTTTGTTTCTGCTTTTTCAGTCACTTGTTCAGGAAGCAACGTTGGCACAGGTGAGTATGTTAAAATCCTCAACTTTCAATTTCTGCATAAATGTTTGTAAAGCTATTTAAAGTTTAAAAAAGTCACCCAACTGTCTCTAATACCTAATGGCAAATGCTTTAGCAAAATATTCTTTTTTAATTAATAATTTTTAATAACAAAAAGTGACAGTGACAGTGACAATAATACAAAAAAAAAGAAAAATACAAAACCCTCTAAAAAATGAAAGGGGGGTGGATACAGAATATAAAAACAGAGATTCAATAATACAGAATCTGTTTAAACTTTCACAAGACAAGATCTAATAAAATTCCAGGGACCATGAAGTCCATCAGGCCTGTCATCGTCTTGGAGAATTAGAGCAGCCTCTTCCATTGATAGCAAGTCCATAAAGTCCTTACGCCAGTTCTCCATATTGAACCAGTTCGATTTACATTTCCAGTTCATTAAAATGATCCGCTTGGCTGATAGGAAGGTCAGTGTTATAATACTATGTACAATTTCTGGTTGCACAATGGCCATTTTCACACTTAGTATACAAGTTACTGGACAAGGTTTGATATCTATATTAAGAAAACATGACAACTTTTCAGTAACGTACGACCAAAACTACTTGAAAAGAGGACAGTAACACAACAAGTGCATCAGCGTACCTTCTACTTTACAACCATGCCAACACAATTTGGATAATGTATCAATTTTCTTCAATGTGCAGGGTGTAATGTAGGCCCTGTGTATTATCTTTATAGATGTTATATATACATGATGTTGGATGATTTTTCTAATATCATTTCAACCTTCTCTCCTCCAGTGATTTACAGAGGGAAGAGAAGTCTGGACTAGCAGATGGTAAGTAAATATATTAATACATTAATCAACTGATGATTTATAATCACAGTGGTTGATTGAGAAGAGGAAGCCAGTAACAACTTTGTCCCCCCAAAAAAGTTTTTCTTGGCCCTTCATTAGTTTGTTCGATTAAAGATGTTTAAATTATGGCAGAAACTCAGACTACATCCTCCCTCATGCGTCTGGTTTTCTTAACTGCATCACAGCGTCTCCCTCTGCTGGCCAAAAAGAAAGATTTCTTTTAAAAATGTTCCGCGTAAGAATTAAAATCTAAAATTGATTCATGGGTTTGCAGATATTACATTAATAAAAATTAATTTAAATTAAAACACACTAAATGTAAAAATTTTGACTGAATCTGACTAAATCTTTGATGTTTTGTTTTCACAGCCTTCTGTCAAGTAATACAAGTTCTTCATCATCCTCTTCCTCCTGAATCACCCCTGCTCCTCCAGAATGAAGTCAGTCTGATAGATACCGTAAATAAAAGAACAACCTGACATAAACATGCCAGTCTTTTGGCCATGATGCATAGATGATAGTCTATCAAACGACACACAGTATGATAACATGGCGATCAATGATAAAAACATGATTGAGAAATTGTTTAGTCTTGTTAACTTCCCTTTAAATGTTGCTTGTGTACGATGTCAAAGCAAAACATCTCTCAACAATCATGATCAAGTACTTAAATACGATAAAATAAAGGACAAGCATGAGAAAATGCTGTGTGTACTAATCAAAACATGTCTCATGAGGCAAAAACATGGTATAGATTTGGTAAATATAAAAAAAGTTTTTATCCACGAACAAGTAGAGCTAAATTTCTATGTTGTACTGACTAATTTGGGCAATTGAAAATGAATTTTCAAAAGAGCATATAACTGAGCTATTGGGTAAAAGACAAACTACAAATATATATCTAACTGTAACTGACAAAAACCTCAGTTAGCGAAATAAATTCAGTAACAGTAACAGTATCCCAGCGGTCAATTTAAACAATTTATAAAATACTTTGCCCCTGAATTTTGAGACTAAATTAAAACAAATTTTGTAGCTCCAGCCCCAAGTAGGAAGCCTCCTGAGGATAAATGATGAGTGCTGCTCATGATGTGTCATTCTGTTGTCTACAATATACAGAGTGAGCTGTTGTTTATTCTCAGGATGAATTTAACAGTTTGGAATATGTCTGGTTGTGTAAACCTGATGCATTATTCTGATTTCTGTTAATAAAGAATTCCCAGCATCATATTTGTGTTTTGTGTTTTTTTTTCTGCACATATACATGAACTTTACTAAATAATAGAAGAGAAACTGGTCATTGTTTACATTGCAGTATATACAATATTCCACTATGATACAGATTCTTAAAGGAATATCTATTGTATGAGTAGATGTTATTGAATAAATTGTTATCATGGCATCAGTAAATAAAAAGTTTAAGGTCTTGGTTGTTGTAAGGTTCTCTGATAAACCTGCTATCGATGAGGCAGGTTACACATCTTTGTTTTGTCTCTTTCTTTCTTTCTTTCTTTCTTTCTTTCTTTCTTTCTTTCTTTCTTTCTTTCTTTCTTTCACTAAAACATAATTGTGCACAATCTTGGCCTGTCCAGACTTACTTACAGTACAGCTCCCACTTATGATGGAAAGACAGACCAGCCTGTATGCTTTAATCTTTCATAACTTGTCTGTCTGCTTGCACGCTCGGGTGGAGAGGCATGTCCTCGTCCCCATAATACCTGGTGTACCCCTAAATACCTTGAGGAAACACTCTACCAATCAATGGTTTGGATTAACAAAGATACATTTCTAAATAACCAACACTGGAATCAACAAGAGAACACAGCAAGACCAAACAATATGAACAAACCCTAAACAGCATATTACACATACTGCAAAGCATACATTAAATAGTATCATACAGGAAGAATATCAATGATTTTCTCTATTCGATATAAGTCAAAAGCAAATGATGTGATGAATCTAAAATTGAAAAATAATAATAATACATGTGTAAATAGTAATCTGGAGGACAGAAACACTGTAGAGTTTCATCACATTAACACTAAGTCTGTGGCAGTGAGTACATTTTTAATATCGTTTCACCACATGAGGTGACGTTTACATGGACTGATGTTTTAGGTTTTAGGCTACCACTACTATAGGGGAACAAAAATGTACCATTGACTTTAAGCCTTGTGTTTGTTTATGTTCCTGTAATAATAGAAAGCATGATGAATCTGACTTCAACACCAATACTTTTTACTTGCTGCCTCCTCTTCATACAGTAACACTGAAAGAAGGTTGGTAAAGAGTTTCCTCATGTTTAATTCAGGTCCAATTACCAAGGATCGAGTTTTGTCCTTTGTCTCTAGCAGAAAGTTATGGAACTGTTATTATATTGTCAAAACACAAATGAAAGTTATGGGATTTGACTCATCTGGTGACAATAACTGATGATGTACAGTTGAATTTCATCAGCATATTGGTGGTAGTTAATATTGTGCCCCCTGTTGAATTCACCCTATAGTTAGTATATTACTATACATGTTGATTATCAGAGGACTAAGTATAGAGCCTTGTGGGACACCATGTTTAATGTTAAAACAACCAGAGGAGAAAATTACCTTTACAACATAAAGGTCAGTCAGTTAAACTTAAATCAGCCTTCTATTGGAGTTTTCTGAGCAGAATATGTGAACATTGTGTCAAATGTACTATTAAAAGAAGTAGTAGTACAAGTATAGTTTGGCTGTAAATATGGAGGTTACGTCAATAGGAATCTCTTGGTATCAGGACCTTATCGAAATATTTTAAAATAAAACTCATTGTGGTGGATGTTTGCGATAAGTAACTGAAATATCACCTTTTTTAATTTAAAGAAAGATACCAGATGCATTTTCTGTGTAGCTGTAGCTTCTGTTTGATGTTAAGATTCAATATATAACTTTATATGCACATCTCCAATCTCTGATGTTGAGCCAAACTGTGTCAAAGTGTTTAAAACATTTCACTCCACACAATATTCTTTGGATATTAAGAGAAATATACTCCTTCCAGTAGTGACTCAGAAACAATGAGTTCACAAAACTCTAATTTGGTGTTCAGATTGCTGTTTCCAACATTGGAGCTCTCAGTTTAACATTTTAATGCTCCTGGTTATTGATGTCACGGTATTTCTTCATCACAGGAACCAGAAAAATTAACAACAGGTAGATTAATGAATAATTCATTTTCTTTTTTTTTTTACTCTGGAGGTCAACTACTTGAATGACCCTCACTTCCCTTTACAATGAGCCAATTACACTCAATGACGAAGATATTTCTGAATGTTTCAGTATATTTACCCTTATAAAACACCCAGCCACCAGCTTCACAGGGTACCCAGATCAGAAACATGCTGCCCTGCCTCTTTTTCGCAACACAGGTTTCAGTTGGCTTAAATCCCTCTGAACACAAAAGGGATGGACCCGGTATTATCTCCCGTGTACTGTAAACAGTGTAGGTTGTCAATTATGATACTATGATGAATCTCTGTGGGGAATAGTGGCCATTCACAGCAAAAATGTGGAACATGACTCAACCAAAGAGGTGGCATTTATTTGAGAGGCACAGCTTGGAGAGTTCTCTTCACCCAAATCTGGAGGTTTTTTTTTTTTTTTTTACCAGTTTACGTAATGTCCCGCCATTGGAAATACTACCATTGTGAGAATGTTTATATAATGACAAAGTGCAGACGTTTTGCAACAACTGAAGTTTGTATAATATCATTATGAAACAGACAAACTGTATTCACTTAAATCTTTTTATTGTGTACCATCTTTTATTTCCTAGAAAACACATCAATGACACAATGACAGGAAACAGTGGAACGATACAACTAACACCAAACTAAAGTTCAGAGCAAATGGCCAAAACCTCTTTTAGTCGTCCTGGTGCCCCATTTCTTCTTCTTCTTCTTTTTAACCTGCTTTTGACAAGTGACTGTCTCTTGAGGGTCTATCAAGTGTATCTGACCTGATCTGATGCCATCATGGTGAGCTGTGAAAAATGCTTTGTCACAGTATAATAAGTAATCCAAGCCAATGCCTCTCACATGTTAACTTTTGTTTTCTCATTAAAGTGCAAGTGCTGAAAAAACGCTGGTGTATTTCTTGTAAATATAATCTAAATTACTTTAGAGAGAACTGCATTTTTTTTTTTTTAGCTTTATTTCAAATATTTTGATCTCACATTTCATTATTTCATTATTTTGATTGCTTAAGGCAGGAATGAAGGAGGGTGGATGATAATGGGTTTGTCAGCTGGTACCTCCCATTGCATTGATTTGTTCAGTTTAGCGTCATAGTCTCAGGAGTAAATTCTGGTAAGTCAACTCCCCACACTTTACATGCTTTTGTCCTTCTAAACAAGAAAGCAATCGAGGAACTAACTTTCTACCATTTTTTATTAATATTTTATTGTTCACATGTTTTTAGAGATCCTGCTAATTAACAAACAGTACTGAAAACAGTGAGAGAATACAAAAGAAACAGGATTGTTTATGGCAAGTGGACAGCGACACTTATTGTCCAGTGATTGCATTAAAACTCTCTTAAACACTTTAATAAAAAAGAAAATGATAAGTAAATAAATATACAAATGAGCAAACAACTCCACTACAATAAAGATTCGATAGCCACATAAAAGTAATAAGTGTTATTTTAACAAATTTATTTTTTGCATTGAATAATTTTTCAAATTTAACAGTATTTGGACTTATCCTATAATATCTTTAATTAATCTGTTTTTCCCGTTGTAAAAACATTGACAAACCAATATGATGATATATAGTGAGATGTATAATGATAGTGATGTTCATCTCGATCTCCTGCCAAACAACAAGTAAATATAAAGCACATACAGTACATAAATATCTCTAAATGTACTTAACACAAGGGTAAACAAAAAAGCAGGCTAAAAATGAAATATTTTAGCCATCTAGGATAACTATTACTGTTGTTTCAACAGAATTTAAATGACTCTCTGTATTTCAATGTGCAGTTACAACCTACTTCACATTGTAACACGGTTATTTCACAGCTGAAAACTGTAATAAATGAGGGTCTAACAAGGCAAGTCAACAATGATTGACTTAGGTATCTAAAAATCGTCCAAAGTCTTTTGACCTGCGAATCCCTAAATAACTTACTGAGTACCTTCTTCTACAGTGTTGACTTCGACCTTACTATTATTCAGCTACAGACAGCAGCAACGGTTTTTACACTGACTGGGAACATGGTTTCTGCACATCTTCAAGTGTTTGGAAGACAATGTTCCACTTGTTTTCTAATGACGTCTCAGAAAGGTCAGCAGAAAAAATCCACTTAACCCTGTTGTCTTGTAATATCACTTTTAAGAACAGGTGCAGACAGCTATGTGACTTAAGTGACTCGAGAAATGTGTGCATTGTTGCATCATAAGATGCTCAATACCTGTGACCTGTAACAGTGTCTATGGCAGGACAATATCGCAGCTGCGTGAAAATACAATGAAATATAAAGGTGTTCACATCACTTGTCCTTATTCACTGCACTTCAAAATTGCTCTATTGTTTAAGCGGGGTGGCTTAAGTTTCCTGGCAGGTTCCCATATCCCATATCCACTTTCATGCTGACTTCCTTTTTTCTAATACACGATGAGGACCAAGGAGGTGATAGCCCTTTATTCTCCTGTGATAAAAGATCCCTTTCAGCCCAGCATGTAGCCTATATACTGTCAGCTCAGGGATTAGTCAGTCTAAGAGGAAATAAAATTCAGTTTTCATCGAAATCGATTACTAAACACATTCAAACTTTCATAAGCTAAGACTCTGAGAAAGACTCAACTTAGCAACAGTTCAAAGCAGGATGTGTTTTATAAGTACAATACATCCCATTTAGATGGAGTCCCAATTCCCAAGTTTGCGTTCTTGACTTCGGTTTCAGTGGCACTTGTCTCCTTTGCTTGAGTGGCCCCTCCCAAGCCTTTATCTCTTTGGTTCAGGTCATTCTCTGTGTTCTCATGCATTGTTACTGGAATGAAAAAAAAAACAAAAAAAAACAGCAAATGCAGAAACATGGCCATGTGCGAAGTCGCAGCATGCCTTCAGATTTGTGATATTTACATTAAAAAGGACGGGGGGGGAAGGATGGAGAGAGAAAAACAAAGTGAGGACTTCTGACTACAACAGTGACATGAAAAGAGAGAAATGGATGACGTATATAATGTTTTGACAGTTTTTGTACCACATGTCAGGCTTGGGTCGACACAATGACTGATGTTTAAGGGGGGTGAGTTGTGTTAGTAGGTCAGGAAAGTCTGTGTCCTCTGAATAAAGACATTATGACATTCCTGTGATAAGATCAATGTTGGTCAGGCACCTGTGATCAGTTTGAACTGAATCCCTGATGTTTAAAGTGGATCATCAGATACCTTTTCCCTTGAGTTCATGTGTCCAAGACATTATTGCCACTAGTGTTACATTGATTGATCAGTAAAGCCTGCACTGGAATGTGGACAAATATGTCATATTGTATATTGAACATTTTTCCACAGGAGCTTTCTCCATTTTCTCAGTGAAGATCTAAAGTTATGTTGAGTTATCATGTTCGTATTCTTTCTCACAGTCCAATTAGTAGTAAACAGAATAACAAAAAAAAACATGACCTTTGTTATTGAAATCTGAACCAAAATGTCACAATATTTACAGTTAAAACCTTGGAAATTTACTGGTATTGTTTCACACTGTATCCATATTTTGTTGTGCTCATTTTAGAAGCAAAATGTTTGCAGAGCATTGGCTGCCACAATGGAAACTTTTGTTTAGTATAAAAGTTCCTTCTTGATTTTATAAATGGAAATTTGACAAAGTCACAGTCCACTTACAGTACTGGCTGTTTACAGAGTGTCCAACCACAATAATGATGTAAAAATAATGATAATAATTGCAGGATCAAATATATTCACTTTTCTTCTGACTATATTGAAATCCAATATATAGAAAATGTATTGAAATATTAACCCTTTCCTTCACCACAAACTGGGTTTGCACATTTGATGAAGGTGACAAATATGTAAATTACCATAAAGTGAGTGAGTAAGGAAATATTTCACACACAGTTATATAAACTAAATATGGATATATTGATTAAATAGACGATTGACTACAGTTTATAAGCAGTTGTCATAGAATTAGGAAAAATCATACAACTGATAAGAAAAAATGATAAGCATGTTTTTGAGCTGTTAAAGAGGATCCCTCCAGGACCTCTGGACATTAGATTTTTAAATTTAGATTTAAATTTAATATTGAAAATTTGTTTCAAGACAAGACAAGAATCAGTAATCAGTCTAAGACTAATATTTTGGGGGGGAAAAGAAAAGACAAGACTTGTTCAAGTTTACAGATTTCAGAACACATTGAAACTTTGGAGCTGCTTTTCACACTGAAACTCTATAAGCAGGCAGACCGATCAATGATGAGAAGAAATTACCTTGATTGAGGTTATAGCCTACAAACTGGTAGATGCATAAGAGCCTGTGTGTGTGTGTGTGTGTGTGTGTGTGTGAGAGAGAGAGAGAGAGAGAGAGAGAGAGAGAGACCATCTTGTCATCTGTGACTTCAGGTAAATTCACCAAACTCTCATCCCTCCATCCCGCCCTCCATCCCTCCCTCCTGCTGTGTTCTCAGGGCAGCTGTGACTGCCTGAGGCTGTTGGTGGGACAGCCTGTCCCCATTTGGGGAATACTGATTGGTTCTCACGCATGCTGGACTATAGCTCAAAAGAATCCAGATCACCTTTTGTATTTGACTCCCTTGTATACTAAACTAATTGTAATCCCGCACTCACTGTCAAAGATGGGATTGTTGGGAGCCATAGGCTTTTCTTTAGCATTGGTATCTCTAACTCAGGTAAATGTCGTTTTTTATGGTTAAACCTGCAACAATTAACAATATGGGTCTAATTTATTGTTAAAATATTTGCAGCATGTTATTGATTAAATTACTTTTGTTATTTACAGATACCTCATAGTGCAGAAGGTAAGTAAACGAGGACATTTGGTTTAAAATATTTCAGACCTCATATGTGTTGCTGTAACTTAAAGTGAATGGATGTTTATATAACAAATATTTATGTTGTTTCTGTGTATCTGTAATGTTTACTGCTCAGTAACCTTCAGTATCAAAGTTTATTTGTTCACTTTTCAGGGTGCAAAATCTTGTCAGTAACGCCTTCAGGCCCTTCATCGATTCTGGTAAAATGGCTAAAACATCCTGGAGCGACAAACTATTTTTTAGACCTTCGGGTGAAAAACAACACAGATTTTGCACCGGTTGTGGTGACCCTGCCAGCAGCCGTGACAGAGAAGGATGTCCAGGGTCTGAGACCAGGAACCGAGTATAGTGTGACTCTCAAGGTCTTCCAGTTCTATTTTGTGGATTGTGTGGATACGGCTGTGGCGTCCACAGGTAAAGAAGAAGACAGTAAACACAACAGTTACTTAAAAACGCTGTAACACCTGTTAAAAAAAGGTGGTAATGATTTGGATTATTTGGGTTATTTGTGTTTGGGGGCATCACCATGACAAGGACAGAGATCAAATTGCCACATGCATTTATAAATACACATAAAGCGAAATACCAATATATACACCAAACTTTAAAATGACATTTACAATACGAGCTGCCATATGAGTTAACTGAATAACAAACTATTCATGACCTGAGCTGAAAACTGTGCCTTTACGCGCCTTTACGCGCCATTACGCACGCACACAACGCAGCTATGTAGCATCCTAAACGATGCTTTCTCCCCTGCTCTTTCCTCTCAGTCCCCGACACTTCGCAGATAGTAGCTGGCCGGGCGCTGACGAGTTCTTCAATCATGGTTCAGTGGACTGAGGTTCCCTCCGCTGATCACTACAACCTACAGGTGCACTCTCAAGACACCGGAGAAATGTTCAACCTGACCATGACCAACTCTACCGCCGTGGTGGGAAAATTGAAGCCCTCCACCAACTACGACTTTTACGTCTACACGGTTAACGAGGCCGGCCTGGGAGGCAAAAGCAAAGTGAGGACCATCACGACCTGTGAGTCACCAGTTTCACTTTCTTTGGAGCTTAGAAAACTTTAAAGGATGCGGGGATGTTAAAAAAAGTAGTGTATTGATCTGAAGTCTCTGTATGTGTAAACGCAGGTGACAACGGGATCTCAAAAAATTGTACACAAAAAATGTATTTGGATAAATGACGACTAAGGAGATGTTGTTGGTCTAAACTTTTAAAGAAAAAGTTCTCAGATAATTGAGTTGATTGATAAGTTTGTTCTTTCTTGAATCACTTTTGACTGAAAAACCTACACGTAGTCAAGTAACTTGATCAAGATGAGGAAAGTTTATACGTTTTATGATTTAGTGCATTTTATTATCAGAAACTACTGTTAAATAACACATATCCATATGACAATAAGTATTAAATACCTACAGTACAAACCAGGTAGGAACCACCTAAAGTGCCACAATAATGAGTGTGTTTAATGGGCACAAGTATCCTGTATTTTTTAGTATTCTGGTAATGTGTTCCACATGTAAACAGGTAAACTGGTTTCAGGAATCTGGCTAAGACTTACTCGATAAGATAAGAAACCTGGATATACTAGCTGGAATACTCAAATAGAAACCTGATGCATGTAAACACCTTGTCCAGGTTTGAACATCCTGAGGCTGAGATGGTGAGAAATCATGACACAACTGCACGCAGATGATCAGAAACCTGGATACTGTTGGAATCATGTATATATAGATATGAATAATCAGGTTTCTCATGTCCCATGTAAACACCATATCCCGAATATACTCAAAACCAGGATAAGACTCAAAACCGGGATACTAGTGCGCATGTGAACGCACTCTTGATTTTCAGGATCAGCCTAAATACGATGTCAAACATTACAGTATGTTATGTATTACAATTATGTATTATGTATTAGTATATATTACAAATGTCTTGACTCTCCTTTTTCTAAAAGAGTGGTTATTAAAGGGGCAGTTCAATGAAAATCACCAGCATTTACTATTTTATCTGGAGCACCATAGTATGTAGTCATACAATGCAGATGGTTTTAGGTTTACTGAGCTGAATGGAATTTTATTTGTGATTATCAAAGCTCTGAAAAATAATATATAAAAAACTCAATGTCTGATGCATCTAAGGTTTCCAACTTTTCCAGACAGAAATTTATGGTTACTCTCAGGAATCCAGACCTCAATGCGGACAGTTTTTTTTTATCAGAACTACTTTCTACTGAAGAAATAGTTCCTACAAAAACTGTTGACAGTGAGGTGTGTGAATTTTCAGAAACTAAGATTCTGTAAAGATATGTTATTATTGACTTTTTCCATATTACATTTTTCAATTCTTTTATCTCCATTCAGCTCAAAACCTCTGTACATAAAAGGAAAACTATCAGCACGGCTATAAAGAGACGACGGGTGAATTAGATTATATGCACGGTATTTTTGTGATACTGCTTGACTTGAATTCATAAGTCGAATGGCTACCTGAGATCAAAGAGGCCACAATAATTTGTTTCAAACTAGTGTAGCAAAAAAACATTCCTCTCTAAATAAGTCTCTATATCTGCCTGTAGTGGTTCAACCTCCGGCGGGCGTCACAGCAACACAGACGGGCCGGGGCACAGCGAGGGTGACATGGCAGCCGGTGACAGACGTCCTGATGTACTATGTAACCATTCGGGACACTGAGGACCCCAACAGCAGACCGTCCGCCTACAACGTGACAGACACCATGCTGGACGTTCAAGGCATCCTCCCATGTTCCACCTACCTGATATCAGTGTCCTCATACAGCAAGTTCCTGGTGCCGAGCGAGCCAGCAGACTACACATACACCACCAACAGTGAGTCGGCAGAGCCAAACCAATATCAATAACTTGGTGATTAGGATCTAGGTCAGCTATTCTCTCTGAGGCGTTCCTTTCAGACGTGCAGAATATGATCCTCAGGGGAAAGGATGCCCTGACAACCTACTTGGTGTTGAGGCTGTCACGTAAACATAAACCTGAGAAAAACAGAAATCAAAGGTGATTATATAGCTGTTTTTACCGTATATGGGATATACAGGATTTTGGTGTTATATTTTCCAAGAGAACAAATAAAATCTTTGACTCAACAATCAGGGCATGAATGATGGGATAC
Source organism: Thunnus thynnus (assembly GCF_963924715.1). NCBI lineage: Eukaryota > Metazoa > Chordata > Actinopteri > Scombriformes > Scombridae > Thunnus > Thunnus thynnus. Next base: position 7,481,927 of record NC_089524.1, on the reverse strand, counting down.
AGTTAACAATTATCCCGTGAAAAATGCCTAAAAGACATCTTTCCCAACTAGATATTTTCTGATTGAGTTTATAAAGTGTTTGTCTGCTATTACCTGTAAAAGTAATACTGTATTGCGCTGTGTTATTTGCAGAGTTGACACCAGTTTCGTCAGTATCGGTGGTCTACACCTGCACCACTCACTCTGTCATGGTGTATTGGTCGGCTGTGTTCGGTGCCGACTCTTACAAGGCCACGGCGATCACTGAAAACGGCACACGGCTGATGTGTAGCAGCCAGAGCACCAGCTGTCAGATCCCCAACCTGAGCTGTGGCCAAAACTACGTGGTGCATGTGACGCCCATATCAGAGGGGTGCAAGAACATGGTGAACACCACCTGGGCCACGTTTCAGACCGGTGAGATACTAAACATTTTATTAAAGGTTTAAACAAGGGGACAAAGAGAGAAACTAGAATCACTTAACTTAATAGGAGACTGACATCTTAGCACAGCAGCCCCTTGGTTACCCAAGATCCCTAAATTGACCTCTTCATGTATGTGAACCAGTCGGCTAAGCTGTTGTAGCCCATTCTTCATAAGAAGATCAATGCTTTATTTCTTCCAGTTTCTTAGTAGTGTCTGTTTAAATGTAGTAAAAGCCAAAATGATCCATCTCCTTTCAAAGGAAGAGGAGTCAGAGTCCTGAAGTTCAGAGATTGAGGCCAAGATAGACAGTGAAGCTGCTTGTTTAGGACTTAAAACATAACCTGTAGGATATTATTTCACTAATATTTACCTTTTGGACATGTCAAAAGTATATGCACGATAGAGGCACCATTCCTGTTCAACGTTTCCTGAATCAAGTCAGGAACTGGCTATTCTTCACAGGTAAAACATCGAAAAGTTTGAACCCACAGGATGCTGCAATAGTTATCACTGTAATAAAACACCATCATAAACATTTTAACTGCTGTTTCTTTTTAGTTTTAGGCAGTTAAGGTATTTCTTTTTCCTCTTTGAATTAAAGGTGAATTGAGTCAAAGCCCTTAAAGAATTTTACCTAAGAAAAAAACTGAGTAGCAGAGAAGGAAGACAAGGAAAGAAAAAACAAAACAGTAACACAGGTCACAAATTTAAGGCCTTAAATTAGAGGTTCGTAATCTACAAAGCTTCAACCTCTGATAGTTGTCCTGAGTAATGATGGTGAAGATACATGCTATCACTACATGCAGTTATCAAGCTCATCACGTAGATGCAGGGTTATTAAAAAACAGCACCGATGGAAAAAGAGTAAACATTGTGACCAGATGAAGATCCAACTTGGATCCAAACGTTGTCTATTTTAATTTAGAGTCTTGCTTTGGAGTAAGTGTGAGAAAGATACCGATCCAACCTATTGTGGAAGGTTTTGAAAACATTTCTGTTCACCAAGTTGCAGAGCAATGTAGAGTACAAATTGAAACAGAATGTCTCTCAATAGGAAGAACTTACTTATCATAACTGATTAATCAAGTGTAATACGTACACCAAATTGCTTTAACTGTTCAGGATTGCCTCAGACCTCTGAATCCTGTAGATGCTCACATGTCTTGAGTTTGATTATCAGCCTACCAATCCAAAACTATAATTTTAATGTTCCAAAATTGATGATAATACGGTACGTATAATAAATACTAGAGAAATTAGAGATTAGCAGATTCCCGCTACACCAACAAACTTTAAAGGTAAAAGAAAAAAAAGGTAGAAAAAGCACCATAAAATGCACAAAAAGCCAATATGACGACAAAACCGGACTCTACACTGATTTAGCGGAGGAGAATCTGACCGATAACCGATCCATCAACGCTAGTCAACTGAATGGCGCTGTGCCTGTAAAAAAAGATCTGGATGTCAATCATTTTTACCGCTCCACCCTGTGATCTATTTTGTACAAGCAGTTAATCTTTTCATCTCACATGTCACTCCTTTCTGTGAAGACGGCCTGGTTGAGATTCTCTGTGCAACCCCACCCCCGAGGCCACATTGTGAAGTGCTAAGCTGTCATGAATTGGACGACGCTGAATACGATTTTATGTCCAGTAATTGTTACATGTCAAGTAAACAGTTATTCAATACCTGAGGAGGAAATACACATTAAATAAGTCAACACAGTGAAATAAAACTTTCTGTAAAACATCAAGAGGAAATAATGTCATTTTTAGATGGTTTTGCAGTTACATTTTGAAATATAGCACAAGATATTTTACACCAATTTAACTGACAAAACCTGCCACCATGATCCACGTTTCAGCTATGACACTGGAATCACACACATTTGACAAAAACATACAAGATTACACTGGAGACTGGATATCAAAGTTAAGGATTTAAAGATAAAGATGTTTTTGTCAGGTTTAAGACATCACAACTCTTTCACTAATATTACATTTTCATTTTAAGACAATACAGCTTCAATATATTTGGTTTTTTTACCCCAGAATAAGGATTTCTGAGGTCATATCAGACAAGTCATTTGGGAAAAGCTGTTTACAACTTTTCTTTTTTTAGTTTTTTTTTCTTGCATCTTAAGTTCACACGTTTGTTTGAGTGTCTCCTTTAAAAACTGGGTCTCCTATTGAGCTCCGCTGTCTATATCATATTGTGTTGTGTTCAGCCTGCTGAGAATGAGCCTGTGTTTGTGTAAACCTGAAACCTCATACAGTGAAAAGCAACACTGGAGCGTAATCTTCAGTATCAGGGCGTTTTAGCCTGAAAAGGGATTTGAGACGTTCGCCTTTGATGTTGCTATTTAATCTCATTTACTTCTTTTTTTTTTCAACCAATCTTTTTCTCTAGAATGCTATCTATCTATCTATCTTCGACTATCTTCTAATGATTGATTGATGATGAACAAGAAATTTAGAAAACTGACTTACGCAGCCTAAATGAATTGATTAATGTCTCTTCCCTTCAAGTCCCCTGTCCTCCCAAGAAGCTGGAGTTGTTGCGAGACTGTTCCAGCGAAGTCATCATCTTTTCCTGGGAGCACACAAACAACACAGATCACTACATGGCCAAGGCCGTGGACTCTCAGGTATTTATATATTCTAGATTCAAAAATGTTTGCATCATCAGTTTGCTATTAAAAATAAATGTAACTGTTAAGAACGTAAGATTTCTTGTGTGCATATGACTGTAAATATTTTGTGTTTTGTCTGTACCCAGGGAGTTGTTCAGGAGTGTCTGACTGAAGACAACTCCTGTTATTTTACACACACAGTGTGTGGACGACACTATTACTTCACAGTCTACTCCATCACAGGACAGTGCAGAAGCCAGATTAGCTCTACTGTTGACATTCGCACAGGTATGACCACATGTTGTCCAGTATGAAGATGTATGTCTTTGGTTAATCTAATCATCCCATTTCAATAATTTGAATGTGCAAAACGATTTTAAACACTATTGATAGCTCTGTGAGGAGCTGAGTTTAACTTTGGGACAGTTGTCTACTCAAATGTGAGCGCCCTCTGGTGGATTCTCTTGTAAAATCTCATCAGACTGTTTTATTTATGTCAAGGCCCATATTTATCAAACTGCAACAAATGAAATTCCAAACTGAAGTGAAAGATAAAAGAAAAAAATCCTTCACTTTTACTCTTATTCTCAAATGCAAGAGTCAAATCAAATTTCCTACAATTTAAAAATGCTCCAGAGGTCTCTTAAATTATTTGAGAGTAGATCTCAGATTGTTGCAGTGCAGAAACAGAGTATAATATAATATAGAATATAATACATTAGCTGGAGCAAAATGTATAGGTAAGAATAGGGTAGTTTTACAATATTATTTGCACTTCATTTCAACATTTTTCCTTTTTCAAATCATTTGTTGTGGGTTTAAACAAGAATAGAGCATTTTGTTTGGAATCACTTATTACATGATTTCTCTGACGTGCCTCCTTTACCAGCAGCAGAATTTCTTTCCTGCCCCAGTTTTAATCTCTATGTTAATCCCTATTAATAATCCCTATTTATATTTTATAAATAGATTAGATTGTTGTGAAGATATTAAGGATTTAATACTTAAACATTTAAGTATATGTTTTTGCAGAAAAATATATTAATAAGTAAAATGTAAGGATTTTTTAAAAGATTGAACAATGGCAGATGTAGGGTAAATGATTAGCTGTTCCTGCTCTGATTACATGTGGTAACTACTCCAAAACTTTGCTCTAAAAGGTTTTATTCTTCAATTTCAGCTAAGAGCATTTTTAGTCCTAAATTGGCTCTTTAGAACATAAGTGTAATTGATAAATATGGGCCCATGGAAACTATATTTTTACTGCAATATTAGTTCAGATCTGTTTTGCTTGCATTCTCTAAATTGCAAATAAAATAAAGTAAAATAAATTAATCCTTGCATTCATCTGCCTGCCTCCAGCACCCTGTATCCCCCAGAATGTGCAAACTTCAGCCAACTGCAACTCTAATGTTCTGCTCAGCAAGTGGGACCTCGCTGAGGGGGCACTGCGCTACACTGTGGAGGCCTTTGGCAACAGAGGAAATAACAGCCGCTACAACTGCACCTCACTGTCTAACAGCTGCGCTATAGAGGGCATCCAGTGCGGGGATTACTTGACAATCTACATCACAGCTTTTGATGATGAGTGTGCAAGTCCAAAGACACTGGGGCCTGTAGCTGAGACAGGTGAGGCAAAGCCATGACGTTACTGCCCATTTATTAGAAAAAGTAGTCAGATTTAAATGGGCAGAAAGTAGGAAGTGATTCTTATTATGATTCGCTCTCTCTCCTCTAGTCCCATGTACTCCTCAGAGCCCAGCAGCAGTTAAGGAATGTGGAGCCGACGCCATCACGATGACCTGGAACATGTCCGGCAGTGCGCTTTTCTACGTCGCCATGGCGAAGGACAGTAACGGCGTCATTCACAGCTGTAACTCCATGGATTCGACCTGTAAGATCGAGGGCTTGAAGTGCAGCACCAACTACACAGCGTACGTCATCGCCTCCAACTTCATGTGCAACAGCACTGAGAGCGAGGCGGTCACCATAGAGACAGGTACGGTGACGCTGCTCGCTGCTTTTCTACTTCCGACTTATTTTATTGTGAAGCTGTCATATCTATCAAACACTCATATCTATGTTCTGCAATATACTTGAATAAATTAACCACATTCCAAACATTTGTCTCATTCCAGCTGCTTGCCCTCCCGATCACGTCTCGGCCTCCCTGGACTGCGCAGCCAATGAGGCGATGATTTCCTGGCGTGGCCAAACCAACTTGAACTCCTACACCGCCACCATTGTGGATGAAAATCAAGGGCTTCTCAGCTGCAGCTCCACTACAACCAGCTGCAGGATACCCAACCTGAAATGTGGGCAGCTCTACACTGTAACTGTCTGCCACCACGATGGCATCTGCCCCAGCATGCCCTCTGAGGCCATCTACATGGAGTCTGGTAAGAGTACATTCTGCTCATTACTTGCATTTATATTCATGTCAACCTTTGAAAAATGGAGGGGGCTCCCCAAAACCCCAAAATGTGGTAAAGAGAATATGAGACCAAGTATCATCTTGACTTACGGGCTGATGAATCTTGGTCTCATCTTAACAGCTTGTACATTAACATCTAGACTTATTGAGTGTTTTCTTATATAACCACAATAACCAACTCACTCACCTTTCTCATTTCTCTGTATCCAGTTCCATGTGGGCCCCATGTGGACTCCCGCTTAGACTGCCAGTCACAGGTACTGACCATTGGTTGGAACGCGTCACGTAAAGCGGAAGGCTACATGACTGTGATCTCAGATGGCACCAAGCAGATGTCTTACAACACCACAAAGCCTTCGTTGACTGTTAAAACACTGGAGTGTGGACGGGATTACACAGTGAAAGTGATGTCCGTCAACGACACCTGCGTCAGTCATCCCACAGTGATACCTGTCCGGCAAAGTAAGAGAGCAAAGGAGTTCTTTAACAAACATGAGGTGTTTGTCCTCTATGAAATAAATCACAATAAAATCTAAATGATGTATCAGGTCAGTCTGACATGATACAGGAAGTGTCTTAGTTTAGAGAGTTAATACAGAGTAAATGTAAGCAAGGCTATAATGGAAATTGTGTTTTTATACTTTTTGCTTTTTTAATAATCACCTATAGTAATGTGTTTGTCCCTTTTCATTATTTGCTTTATTTGTAAAATGAGAACAAACTGCCATTCCGAGATGTGTAGACAGTTATGGTGCATTATAGGATTTGTGCTGATCTGATCTGAGGTTTTCCCTCCCTCAGCGCCATGCGTGCCATCTAATGTGGTGGCAACCAGAAACTGTGGCCAGAGCTTTATGGATGTAACGTGGAACGCAAGCCGTGGCGCCCTATACTACCAAGTATCTGCATTAGATAAAGTCGGCGGTCAGTTGCTGTGCTCTTCCAATGAGACATCATGCAGGCTGGAGGGCCTCATGTGCAGCCAGGTTTACAGTGTTGGCGTGTCTGCCTCGGACAACAACTGCACCAGCAATGAGAGCTCTGCCGTGACAGTACGGACAGGTAAAGATGAGCGGTAATCAATCGGTGTTTTATAACTCTGAAATATGTTTTCACAGTCCTCCTCATATCATTCAACTGTGCTGTTTCTTCCCCCTGCAGGGCCCTGCCCTCCCTCTCAGCTGAATGCCTCAGTGAACTGTGCCAATAACTCTGCCATGTTAACCTGGAACAGCAGCCCTAACGCAGTGTCCTACACCGGCAAGGCAGTGAGCACAGACGGACACAATGTGACCTGTGATGCAGGAACGAACCTCGGTTGCCAGTTAAAGGGTCTGCAGTGTGGCAAGAAGTACACCTTCACTGTGTCAGCCTCAGATGGCAACTGTCAAACTATTGACAGCGAGCCGGTCATCCGTACAACTGGTGAGAGGGAGACTATTTTCTCTTTCTCCCTTCCTAAAATACTGTCCTCCAAAACCACGTCAACGTGTCTGTAATTTTTTCTCTAACTCTAACTTCCTCGCTTATTCTGTTTTCTTCTCATTTCACCTCTTCATAGATGTGTCCTTTGACTAAAAAAGCCTCCTTTCCTCCTCTATTCCCTCCTTTCTATAAAAAAAAAACCCAAATCCAAAAAACATCACTTGACAAAGCAATATCATCATCCATTTAGTAGATGCTCTGGAGCTTTTGACCAGAATCTTTGCTCAGTTTTTATGGAATTGAGGATGTGAAAATGTCCATTGTTTGAACATTTCAAGGATGTCTCATCCATTTTGACTTAAAGATTGAGATTCATTCGAGTTCATTCTCAATATTGGAATCAGTATCACCACAAGGTCCCGTTAGTTATGATTTATTAAACTGTTGATGTACAAAAAACTCTGTTTATCCACCCAAGTTTCCAATTTTCAATAAATCATATATCAGGGATGCGTATCTATAAGTGTGTTGTGGAGCTCTTCTGTCACCAAGTGGCCAAAACCCAAAATCAATTAATGTATCAATTAATAATTCAGCCATTGCTACAGTTATTTGTATAGCTCAATACCACAAATCACAAATTTGCCTCAGGTCACTTCACAATCTGTCCTTAGACCCTTTCTTTCCTTACATTTGTAATCACACTACTGTTGAGTCTAACTCTTTGTCTCCTTTGTCAGCCCCATGTGTTGTTCAGGATGTGGTCAACACTCTGAACTGTAGCACCAACACACTGACCATCAGCTGGGTGCCCGGATCAATGCTAGTAAACTACAGTGCCACCGCCCTGGCTGGAAATGGCACGACACTCGAATGCATCACAGAGGCTTCCAGTTGCACGATGACTAATTTACAGTGTGGTCAGCGATACACCGTGGCGGTCAGAGCAGTCAGCAGCACATGTGAAGGTCCCAGCAGTGTCCCGGAGATTGTTGATTCTGGTAAGATTCAGTATTACACAGAAAAAACTACAAACTTTTTTTGCTCTTACAGAACATAAACTCACTTCTGCTTTTTCCCTTTTCTGCTTTCTCTCTCAGTTCCTTGTGTTCCTATTAACGTCCAAGGCGTTGTGGAGTGTCCCTCTAACACGTTGCAGGCGTCCTGGTATGCAGCTGCCGGCGCAGTGTCCTACATCTCCACACTGACGGGAGCGGGAGGTTTCTCTGCTTCCTGTCCTACAGCTAACCAAAGTTGCCTCTTCCCTGGCCTGCAGTGTGCTCATACGTACATGCTCAGTGTGGTGGCCCTCAACAACAGGTGTAACAGCTCAGAGAGTGCCAAGATCCCAGTGATAACAGGTAAATGTTTAGTAAATCTGAGCCTTTTATTTGTGGGCATATGTAAAAACAAACTGTAAATCTATTCATAATACTCATCTTGCATCCTGACATCTTCCTGTCCTTCCTTCAGCACCATGTGATCCTACAAACGTGGCTGCTACCCTGAACTGCCTCTCCGGTGTGGCGACGGTGACTTGGGGTGCCAGCGCTGGAGCACATTACTACACAGTTCTGGCTGAGGCCAACGGACACGTCGACTCCTGTAATTCCACCGGCACTTCCTGTAAGCTGACACAGTTGCAGTGCGGGGAGGAGTTCACTGTGATTGTACTGGCAGGGGACGGGACCTGCAACAGCACCGTACTCGCCAAGACCAATATAACAACAGGTAAGAAAGAAAGTGTATTTTGAATTTTCTACAGATTGCTTTTTTATATAATGATTAGCTGATTTTTAAGATTATAATGATTGAATGTTGTTTCGTTGTTGGATATAAGAGTTTTTATCCTGTTTGCATTCAGATCATGAATAGCATTTACGACTTCTCAGTATGACAGCTATCAGTGAATTCATCTGTGCAAATGATATGTTTATGTGCGAGGAAATAACCAGGACTTCAGAAATACTCACAAATCTCGCCTCAACATTTGACCAAAAATGTTGTTTTTAATTACTTTGGCTTTTCATGTTTTATTTATTCACTTAAATGTTCATTACAATTATATATTCAGTGTAGTTTCCCACAATAGAGGTCCAAATTGTTTTCCAAAGTCCACTTCTTACTTCCAGGAATAAAATTCTGGGGGGAAAATGCTAAAATGTTGGCCCAAAAGTAGTTCAATTTAAGCATACTAAGTCTAAAAATACTGAAATCAGCTTTTAAAACACCCATCATGTATGACAAATCTGCACATGAGCTCAGGGTCCCAAGAATTAGATATATAGTGTAATACTTGAATTTTTGTCATTTTCACAAAGTGCTTACAGGAATAAAACACTTTGATGCACTGATTTCCATGACTGTCTTGAATGTAAATGTGCAGAAATCTCGTTTTCTACTTGGAATCCCCCCTTTCAAGCACACATGTGATTGAATTCAATAAGTTCACAGCAAAAGAAGATGACTTAAACTAAATGTTTGTTTAATTATTTGGGACATTAGCTGAAATAAATAAAATGCTCCTGCAAGTAAAATAAAAAGTCAATCTAGTGTTTAACTATAAAATTCAGAGACAGCTGAAGAATGTACCTATTGTGTTGGGGAGCCTTTAGGAGAAGGGTTTTTGTGCACCATTACCAACCCAAAAGGTTCCTCTAAATGACAAATAAAATATGTGTGACTATCTCCTGCCCAGCTCCCTGCGCTCCAGTGATCCAGGACCACTCCCTGGACTGTGTCTCCAACCACGCATTGGTCTCCTGGGTTGACGATGAGGATGCCATGAGCGTCACGGTCGACGCGACCTCCAACCTGGGACACTCTACTTCCTGCAGCTCCACCAGCAACAGCAGCTGTGTCCTGGATGACTTGCGGTGTGGAGACACTTACACCGTCCAAGCTGTTGCACGAGGAGTTCAGTGTCTGAGCAAACCCAGCTCTACTTTTCAGATTGTCACAGGTACATTAAAATGATCAATACTTTGTTTTAAGGCTGTTGCTTGTAAAAGACAGAATGTTTTGCAAAAATAATGATGTATTCTTTTTACTGAAGCATAATGATTTTGTTATATCTGGGACTTGATGTTAGTGTTTTCTTTTGTGTTTGTATATAAGATGGTGAGGATGTGGTAGGTACTCATGTTATGATAACCTCTCAGGTTTCTTCTTTTACTACCGTAATGCTAAATTTCCCTCCTGGGATCAATAAAGGTACAATCTTTTCTTAACTTATAATACACTATCATTTCTCAGTCTTGGGTCAGGTACACACACTGTGGCCGGGATTGTAGGAGTTCTTTAGGAGTGATGTGCTGTGTCAAATTTGACCCATTTTTACATTTGAGAGCAGTAAAAACTCTCCAAACATCTCTGAAGCTGGACTAAAATTGACAATTTTACAGCCTCTTAATTGCTAAAGTTGTGAAAAATGTGGGCTACATTACTAAAGGGTGAATATTTTTGCTTTGATTGTCTTTCTAATGAGGGCCAAATGTCCTCAAAATTATAGGAAATGAGGATAATCTTAGGAAGTGAGATCATTTTCCTCACCTCCTTTAACAGCTACTATAGAGATCAGGATAAATGGATTATAGGTTAGGTATTCAGCACCTGACTGTACTCTTTCTCTCTCCCCCAGCCCCCTGTACCCCTGCAAACGTGGACTACACATACTCCTGCGAGACGGGCATGGCCTCCCTGAGCTGGAACGAGACTTTGGGCAGGAAGAGTTTCTATGCCCATGTCTATTCTGAAGACCACATGGCCTCCTGCAGCACCACCCAGACTGACTGCTCCCTCCCCCCCCTGCTCTGTGGCCGCATGTACGATGTGAAAGTGATCACTGTGGCTGACCACTGCAACAGCAGCGTGCCGGGTGTGACGCAGATACAGACAGGTAAGAGAGAGAGGATGGGGTACTGAGGGGTACATCACAGGTTAACCATTATGTTTGCAAGTTTTAGCTTCTTAACTGCAAATCATGTTTGCTTTACAGTTTTGCTGACATTATTTGAATGCAAGCAATATTTTTGATTTTTTAATGCATTTTTTCATACAGTTGTCAGTGTTACAATAGAATTGCATGGTAATGCAGTTAAATAGCAGATTATTTTGTCCGAAGTCTGAACTGTGTTACCTAATAATGACAATCTTACTTTGCAAAATAGCTTCAGACTTGATGTTCACTGTGATAGATTACACAATTTAAGCACATTTCTATATTCCATGAATGGCCAATGGATGTCTGTAACAGTAAATGATTCAATTTCTAATCGACTGCAGCATTGTTTGCATAAAGCTGTAATTCTGTGTAATGTAATGGGCTAGTATGGTGATTGCATATGCATACAGATTAATTGTCCAAAAAAAATCCATTACAACGGTTTATACTTGTAATTGTTAACAGGGTAAAAGCCATTTTTTAGTGTGTTGCTGCAGCTAAATGTACCATAAAGCTTCTTGTTAACTAATGCTGACAAACACTTTTCCTCATATATGTACTGTGGCAAAACATTGCTTTATTAGCTATTGGCTAAAACTAGACTTTATCAAATTTTCTGGTTTTGGAGTTATATAAAAAAGAAGGACTACTTCTGTCACTCTTAATGATAAATGACAACAGCAGCAAAACTGACACTAAACATGATTAATAAGTCACAGACGCATAGTGTGATTGAAGCTAGACAAGGAAGGGTATGTAATATAATCATGGGACCATCAGTTTTGCAACTGTATACATGCACAGGATTTCATATATTAAGAAACATCAGCAGGTTGATAAGACTGGGTTTTGATAAATTAGATAAACTGACCATAGAAATGAGTCTATTACATGTGTACATACTCTTGGGACAAAATGTTGTAAGGCAAAATCCGCAAATGTGGAATTTTTTTGAAAATGAAAGCTTTCAAATCAAGGCTCAATTTGTTTCTCTCTTTGTTTTCCCATCAGCCCCCTGTGCTCCCATGAATGTCAGTGCCTCTCTGGTTTGTGACAACAACACGGCGGCGGTGAGCTGGCTACACAGTCCCGGTGCGGTGTCGTACACAGTGACAGCACGAGGCCAAGACGGCGATATCAAACAGTGCACCTCAAACAGCACACACTGTCAGCTACCCAACATGCACTGCGCCCAGACTTACGTGATCACTGTCACCCCTTTCTCCAATCACTGCAAGGGCTCCGACAGCGACCCACTCACCTACATCGCAGGTAAGGAAGACCGTGTATATATTTTTTAATATTGTCATTCTATTAGAGTAAAAAAAGACTTTCCAGCCACTTAAAAGCTGCACGAAACACATTGTGTATCAAAGCACCCTAATACTAGAATAAAAGGTAAGGTGACAACTAATGTTTATTTTCATTATCGATTATTCTGTCGATTTTTTAATTCAAACTTTCAATTGAATGATTAATGGATTATTTGTTTGGTCTATAAAATGTCAGAAAATAGGAAAACAATTTCCTGCAGCCCAAAGCAATATCTTCACGTTGCTAGTTTTGTCTGACTTACAGTCCAAAATCCAAATATATTCAGTTTACCATCACAGAAAATGGATAAAAGCAGTAAATCCTCACAAATGAGTAGCTGAAACTTGGGAATGTTTGGCATTTTAGCTTGAAGTGAAAAAGATTAATCAATTATCAAAATAGATTGATTTTGCTTCGATTGGCTTATGATTATTAACTAATCGTTGCCATTTCTGTTGCTGGGACAATCATCAAATGTTGATGCAGTTCCTCCAGCGGCCACTAGATGCTTCAAGAAAACTCTAGATTATTGGATCTCAGTAATTTCATTTTTTCTAACTTGTCTCTTGGTTGTGATTTTGACTTGAAGTATGAAGTAATTATATCACGCTCCCTCTGATCGCTCTCCCTTCCTCCTCTTCCTCGCAGGTCCCTGCCCGCCCACCAACGTTCACGTGTCCCTGCAGTGTGCCGGTAACATGGGCCTTGTGACGTGGGACGCCGCCCTGCAAGCAGATCTCTATGTGGCCACAGCGATACCCTCTGATTTGGACGACCATGCCCACAACTGCACCTCCAATGGAACAAGCTGCTCTCTCACGGACCTCCACTGTGGCGAGACAGCTGTGGTCACGGTGGTCACCGTAGAGAGGGGCTGCCGGAGCAAACCCAGCCTGCCTTTCACTTTCCATTCAGGTCAGAGAAAAGAACTGTAGAACTGGGAAATACTCTGATTTGCTTACTTGCCGAGAGTCAAGTCATGTCTGTGCCTTAACTTTGGAGCTGCAGCCAGGAGGCAGTTAGTCTTAGCTTAGCGTCAAGACTGGAAACACAGGAAAACAGCCTACCATCATCTCCAAAGCTCACCTATTAACACATTGTATCTCGTTTGTTTAATGTGTATACAAAGAGGAATAAAAACAATACATTTTGTAGTTTTAGAAGGAGTTAAGTGCTGTAACTATTTATAAATGAATCTGTCCACCCAGAATCTGGCAGTTACTCAACAAGAAGTAGTTACAGCACATCTCCCCATCACCACAAACTGTCCTTTTTATTTTTAAAGTTTTGGTTTGTGAACAGATTAAAAAAAAACAAGATAAAAAGTGTTAATTAGTGAGCTTTAGAGGGGCTGGTAGGTGTATTTTTGAACTTTAGAAAGGGTATCTGTCTCCACTCTTTATGCTAAGCTAGACTAATTGCCCCCTGGCTCCAGCTCCATACTTAATGCAACAATATGAGAGACATGAGACATGAGTGACATCAATGTTTTCATCCAACCGTCATTAAGGAGTGTATTTTCCTCAAATCTCAAAGTGTTGCTTAAAGTGTTAAGAAGTGTTATATGATGTTTTTCAAATGATAAATGGCCAAAATAATGTTAATTTGTGTTTTACTAAACACTTGTCCACATATACAAGAGCGTAAAACTGTTGTGAAAGAGTTCAATCTGTCCAAATATTAACCAGGTAATAGAAATACACTGATTTCAATCAATAAAAATGCAATATAGAACCTATTAATTTGTTAATGTAATTCATTTGTCATATATATTGAGAATCAGAATAATGATTAATATTGAAGAATCATATTTTCTTTGCAAATGTAATAAAAAAAGTGTTACAGTCATATTAACTCTCATCATATTGGCTTTAAGTTGCTTATTAACAGCATTTTCAAATGTCTCTCTCTTCGTCCCTCTCTTGTTTTCAGTCATCTGTCCACCACCCGTTGTGACTGGAGTGACAAATTGCGAGAACAATGACATCACAGTAAGCTGGGACCAGAGTCCAGAGAGTGGCGCTACCTACTTAGTCCACTCTCAGAAAGACGGTGGTGCCAGTGTCAACTACTCTACAGACCAGACGTCACATGTGATCACCGGGCTGCAATGTGGCGATTTGTATACGCTGACAGTGGCAGCCAAGGACAATCAGTGCACCAGCGTTCCCAGCAAGCCTATATATACTGAAACAGGTTAATATCTATACAATCAGTCGCTCAATTACAATAAAGCGAAGCTTCCACAGAGAGAAAAGTAATTTTTACAGTGTGAGCAATGAGTGGTCATCCAATTCTATGTTTTTCATGTTTTTTTGCATTTTATTGACATATTTTTTTCTTATTTTAAAAAGATGCTTTATTTTGATAGATAGTTATAATGATAAAAAGGTTGGAATTATTTTCTCTAATGATTGCAGTGCTACGTTGCTGTACTCAACACCAACTTCATCATTAAATAGTGTATAGAAAGTGGTTAAATCTACTGATATACTGATATATTTTTGTAGTAGATCTATGTGAACACTGTTTCTCCAATATTTTCTCCCCTCACAGTATGAGTAATGCATTAAGTAAACTGTGTAATCAGAATTATTGCATGCATATCGCATTATGCATTAGAATACTTTTTCCAGTTAAATAGTAAGAAAATAAACTTCTTATCTACATTGACAAAAAGGTTTTCAGGCTCCCAGCTGTGTATAAAGATACTTAAGTGTATTTCTCCAAGGAACACAGAATGATTTCCTCCTGAATCTCTTCCCTGTCAGCTCCATGCCCTCCGACCAACCTGACTGCCATGGCCGAATGTGGCACCAACTTGGGAACGCTGACCTGGGCGCCGAGTACTCACGCTATCTACTACACAGCTAAAGTGACTGGTACCCACGGACACGTAGTTTACTGTTCCTCCAACTCAACAACCTGCTCAGTAAAGCTGGACTGTGGACATCAGTACTCAGCATTTGTGGTGGCTTCCAGTGCGACGTGCAACAGCAGCAAGGGAGACACCTTAACTTTTGCCTCAGGTATGAATGTGATTTATTGTTTTAAGTAACTGAACCGACTGTTTCATTTGGTTTTAAACCTCAAATTCATGACTAAATAAATCTATTTATCATCCCTGCCACAGCTCCCTGCTTACCTGACAGGGTGGTAGCGGAGCTCGACTGCCAGGTGAACTCCTTCGCGGTGCAGTGGAGGGGGAGCATTGGCGATGTCGGCTCTTACACTGCCATGGCAATCGGCAGTGACAACACCCGTGCAACCTGTTACACCACTGACACAAACTGCACCATCAAGAACCTAAAATGTGGCCTCACCTACAGTCTCGTCGTTACTACATCGTCAGTCGACTGTGGCACCATCACGGGCTCCGACTACATGATGCAGTCAGGTATTGAAAGTTCAAGACAAGATGGGGCCTTTTTTACTTGAATTATGATATATTACATTTAAAAGTTACTGAGGGGACATGAAATTACTGCTTCACATGCATATGGCCACTAGTGGGATTGTTGTACAGGCCCTGTGGTATAATACAAATGTGTAGTGCTGCCAATTGCATTTATACAGTGCAGCCATTGATTTAAAGCTGCATTAATCAATATGTTTATATTAACAATGGGTTAAATTACGATGTGTATTGTGAAATGTGAGGCTCGTAGTGAAGCTGCAGAAAATTATCCTCTGCAGTCCCTCAGCACTAAAGACCTTTCTGGTTTTTACAGTCCGTGACTTTAATGCTTTGGTTCAGTCTCATCAGCATTGTTTCCAGGCAAAGCTGGCTCCTGTTTTCAATAAAGAAGCTTTGATAAACCATATATTCAATAGTTCCCCAGCACCAAACAGCTGACAGACAAATTTAATGACTACCTGGTGAACATAGTGGAGCATTTAGCAGCTAATGAGCTGGATATACATACAACGGAGCTAAAAAAAAGAGTGAAGATTTGACATAAATCACGACTTCAAATGAATGCTACTGTTGCAGCGTGTCTGCTGTGATGTGTAAATAGGCTTTAAGATTCTGTAAAGCGGATATGAATTGAAAACAGGTTGAAATTCTTACTGCATTTGCAGATTTTTGTTGTTGTTGGTTTTTTTCATCATGTTTAAGGGACTTCTAGGACTCAGATAGAGACCAAAATTACTTAAGATGAGTTCTACAATGCAAACATTTGTCATTGTAACTTTTGTTTTTGTCAGTTTTCTCTAAAACTATTGATCTACATAAAACTCACATTTCCTTATCCTTTCTTATAAATTAATCTTACACTCCACCTTTCTTCTTTATCCACGTCTTCATAATCAGCCCCCTGTAAACCAAACAGTGTGCTGGTGAATCTGCAGTGCAGCACTAATGTGGCGTCAGTGACCTGGGGAAACTCAGGTCCAAATCAGACCCAGATGGTGTCAGCGGTGGACAGCAGAGGATTGATCACCACCTGTAACTCCAGCAGCTCCAACTGCACCTTCGACCAGCTGAATTGCGGAGAGAGCTACGCTATCAGTGTGGTCGGACACACAGATACATGCAGCAGTGAACCGGCTCTCGCAGAAAGGCTCAACACTGGTACTAATAATTAAAACAAGACAATGTACAGCTTGATGTGCAGCATCACAAAGTAGAATTACGCAGTTACTCACCAAAAACCTTTTGATCGTATTTTGATTTTCTAAAATCAAAGAATAATTTTGGTTTGCAACTGTAGAAACACATTTTTAACCTGTGTTTTATTGGGGTTTTTTCTTTCCAGTGGAGTAATAATTCAGAATCTTTACTTAAGTGCAAGAAGTAGTAGTAAAAATATTTAAGTGTTATCAGCACAATGTATTTAAGTATCAAAAGTCATACAAATGAGTCCATAGTGTTATTCTATTATATATAATATGATATGTATGAGCATTCTTGTAATGTTGTAGGTGGTTCGCATACTTTTTCATGTTGTATATTGTAATTACATGATTTTAATATTAAGCTGCACTAGTAACTATAGCAATAAATGACTGTATTTGCCTCTGAAATGTAGTAGAGAACAAGTAGCCTATGAAGTAGCATAAATGTAGATACTCAAGTAAAGTACAAGTAGCTCAAAATTGTGCACAACTATAGTATTTATTTTCCACCACTAGTACCCAATAAGCCTGAATGATGCAAGAAATAATTGTGTTCAGTTACAGATGAATGAACACGTATTTGCTTCTCTCTCTCTCTCTCCCCACCAGCTCCGTGTGTTCCTACTCACCTCACAGCACGAGTGGACTGTCACACCGGCATCACCGTGGTGACGTGGGACGCAGCACGTGGCGCCAGATCTTACACCGTCTATGCTCGGGGCAGTCTCGGCTACAACGCCGAATGTAACAGCACTGACACCAACTGTCATTTCCCCAACCTGGCGTGTGGGCAAGATTACTCGATTACCGTGGTGGCTCGCCATGACTCCTGCGTCAGTTTGGTCAGCGAGCCCATCAACGCCACCACAGGTAATAAAACACAACTAGATCAGCTGATTAACAGTGATGTAGCTTTCACTGCTAAAAGACATTGCCACCATACAAAACTGAAAGGCTTTACTTAATCTTAACAATGCAGTCAGTAATATTTCACAGGTGCTTTGCACAAAATAACTGAAATATATGAGGTGAAGTGTTGCTGATCAGTTCCAAATATGACTTTGTCATCCCAGTACATACTCAAGCTTTATGAAGAGGCTCTGCCTTACCTGCTCTGTGTTTTTGGTGGAAATGATGCAAACTCCCAGCCACCCTGAACTACTCACCATAAGCTAAGCAGTTGGTGTAGTTTCTATAAAACTGTGGAAGGAGACTCAGACTTAAAAAACTGGTATTAGTTGGTATTAAACAGTATCTCGTGGACAGGGAAGCAGTCAGTGATGTAGCTAACATTAGCCATATAGGTAATATGTAATGCAACATAGCAAATGTCAGCTCACCTCAGTAAATTGGTATGGTATAATGTCTTACTAGCCATTTATCAGGAATAAAATACAAAAATATATGCTGCCTCTGTCCCATCTCTTAAGTTCTAATCTATAGTAGGCAACAGTAAAACTGAAATTTGTGTTGAAGTTGTGGTGAAATTTGTGCTTGTTGTTTCTTATTGCTGCAACTTGGTGTTACTAAAGAGCCTTTTTTTTTTACTGGTAGACACTTTAAACAGTGTCAGGTACCACCAGAAGCAACTAAACTCAAGTGACAATACTTTAAATAATAATATTATAATAATAATAACATGTTCTAAGCAAACTAAAAAAAATACATCTATTTTGTATTTTACAGATATTAAATTTCACTATGCATACCTGCATGTCCCCTCTGTCTATATATTTAACTTTCTCTCTCTCTACATCCCTCCCTGTCCAGGACCTTGCCCCCACAGTGGTCTGAAGACTACACTGGACTGTAACACCAACACAGCTGTGGTGTCTTGGACGCCCGGCAGTGGTATTCTGTACTACAACGCCTCGGCCGATGCCTTTGCCATCACACACCAGATGACTTGCTCCACCAACGGCTCCGCCTGTAACATCAGTTCTCTGCGCTGCGGGGAGAGCTACAAGATTAGCGTCAGTGGACAAGGACAGAACTGCCCCAGTCCTGCCCAAGACTGGCACCGAATCAACACAGGTAACTGAAAGTAGCTATATAAAGAGTTCGGCTGGTATCTAGAATAACTTAATGAGAATATTTTTTTTTTAGTTTAAGTTGATGCTGATAAGAAATGATGACAATAGAAATAAAAGATGAGATATGTCAGTCCATAAGAAACAAGAAATTGCTGTGCAAATATATTGAAAAAATATTGGAAGTAATATAGAAACAGTGTCGCAATTACATAGTTTGTCCACCGGAGGGCACTGACAAGTAAAATTTGATACCTGTATAAATCTGCCTGACCCTCTCCTGTGTCTCTCCTGCAGCTCCCTGCCCTCCCACCCAGCTGAGGGTCGACTCATCCTGTGAATCAAACAACATCTCGGTGTCGTGGCAGGCCTCGCAGGGCTCAGTAACCTACATGGCCGTAGCAGAGAATGCACAGGGCCGCCAGTGGTCCTGTAACACCAGCACCACCACCTGCCAGATATCTAGTCTGCCATGTGGGCAGCAGTATCAGGTCTACGTCGCTGGTCTTGATGAAAACTGTATTGGAGCCAAGAGCAACATTGAAATGATTCATACAGGTGGGTATTTAAATCCATGTTAGGCTATTTTCTTTTCCAAGCAGCTTACAAAAAGTGAGCAAATGGCAGTTCTGTATCTCTCTCTAGGACTCATGTGCCGGCGGAGGGACCAAACAGGACAATTTCTCTTACCGTTCTCTTTGCTCTTTCCAGCTCCATGCGTGCCGCAGAACATACAGAACAACCTCGACTGTCTGTCTGGTGTCCTCAACGTTACCTGGCAGTCTACAGGTTACGCTCCTCAGTTCCGTGCCTCTGTGATGAGCAGCAACGGTCATGTCAGCATCTGCGAGACGGATAAGCATCACTGCGTAGTGCACAACATGGAGTGCGGACTGACCTATGACGTTACAGTTGTCGCCCAAGATAAGGCCTGCAATAGCTCCAACAGTCCCACAAAGCAGGTCATTACAGGTACGCAGGATGTGTCTGTCTTTTATAAACTTTTTAAAATGTTTTATTCTGTCCATGTCTTATATTAAAAAGCTCTTGGTGCAGGAAGACATTAGTTTTACTTTCTTTTCTTCTAACTTCAAGCCATCCTCTTCTTCTTCCACAATCTCCCTCTCAGCTCCCTGTCCTGTCACGTCCTACATTCCCACTCTGGACTGTGACACCGGCGTTGTATCTGTAACCTGGACCGACAGCGTCGCGGGGGTCGTGTACACGGTGTCGGCGATTGACGCCACAGGTCGGCGACACAACTGTAGCAGTGAAACCAACTACTGTGATCTCAGCACTCTGGAGTGTGGGATGCAGTACAACGTTACCATCACGCCATCCAGGAACGGATGTGTGGGCAGAGACAGCCCCACAAAAACGATCATGACAGGCAAGCATCAATATTTTTTTTTATTTTAGACTGAGATTAAAACTTGATACAGTAAATGTTTTTAAATTACAGTAAGTGTAGTAGTGACTGTAGAAGTAACTGTTCTTGCACCCTGCATTTACTGGACCACCTTTTGTATATAGTATATAGTCATTACTGTAATATGCAGCAAATTAGCCAAACACACATATGCTAAATTATTTCTTGAGTAATTTAATGTCTGAAAATAAAAAGAAATTTGAAGTTCAAAGAATTTCTGGAGCAGTAATGCACTTATACAAGTTATTATTTGATGCGGTGACCATTTTAAAATAGTCAAGATAAATAAACTTGATAAACTGTCAGATTTTTGAGTGATCTTTTTGAGTACTGATTTCTCCCTGGTTACTTTCAGTTCCCTGCACACCTCACCTGTCTGATGTGGAGATTGACTGCCTGACAAACTCAGCCTGGGTGATGTGGGAGGAGGCTGACGGCGTTAAAGACTATGTCGTCTTAACAACAAACAGTGACGGTGACATCCAGACATTCGAGTGTAACTCCACCTCAGACGGGACGTGTTCTCTGCCGCCTCTGACTTGCAGCCAGAACCTCACCTTCACCCTCAAAGCCCAAAACCAGCAGTGCCTCAGTCCACCCAGCAATGCTGTCATGACTGAGACAGGTCTGTGAACGTAAATACATAGTAACAAGAAAACAGGAAGTCACTTTAAACAATTATCCCACAGACATATTGTGCTGTAGGTGTTGATATTGTCAAAATATTGTCAAGATATTGTGTAAAATATAAGTTAGTCACTGTGTGTAGAATTTCACAAAGTCTTCCCCCATA
The DNA here is from genome assembly GCF_963924715.1 of Thunnus thynnus. Classification (NCBI taxonomy): domain Eukaryota; kingdom Metazoa; phylum Chordata; class Actinopteri; order Scombriformes; family Scombridae; genus Thunnus; species Thunnus thynnus. The sequence continues at coordinate 7,460,901 of NC_089524.1, read as the reverse complement.
TCTGACCTAGCGACACTGAACACTGAATGTACTGATTGACTGCACCAATTTTAATCAGCATTGTCAATTTTTTCTACTATAAAATCTAATGCCATTAGAATAAATTGAGAGATGCTAGATATACATCGTGGCCTTAGTGGTAGAAATGGAGAATATATCAGCTATTCTGTTCTGAAAAAAACCACTGAAGCCATTTTCATTGAACCCTCATGAGGGTTTTCAAGTTAAATGTGGTCTTTTTTTTTACACTCTTTTTAGAGCTATCCTCTGATAACCTCTTTCACTTTTGTACCTATTTCTGGCAGATGATGGTCAGAAAGCTGTGTTTTAAATCATATCTCACAGTGCTTCTCCTTCCTCAGGTCCCTGTCCTCCCGAGGACGTGAAGAAGTCGGTGGGTTGCGACAACCGCACAGTCAGCATCTCCTGGGAATCCATTCCTGGTGCTGTAACATACACAGCCACGCTGGAGAACACAAACGGAGGCAGCACCTGCTGCACCACGTCGGACACCGGCTGTGACATCACCGACCTGCCGTGTGGAGAATTCTACGTCCTGCTCGTCACGGCTGAGGGACGAACCTGCAACAGCTCCCAGAGTTCAGGGGACATAGTCAAGACAGGTGGAGAATATTACACATACACAAGTATAACATTTCTAATATTTTCAGGTACAGTCTTAAAGCCACATGTTAGGATTTCTCATGCGGGTTTTGTGAGATAAACACAATGGAGATGAGAAAATAATATTTGTGTCTCTATTGATCTCTCTCCATCAGTGCCGTGTGTTCCTGATAACCTTGAAGCCAAACTGAGCTGCAGCAACAACGTGGCCTCCATGTCATGGAACTACAGCAAAGGAGGACAGCTTTACCATGTGAGGGCCGTGAGTACCGATGGCCACGTGGATGAGTGCACCTCTCATGAGAACCACTGTGATCTGACAGGCCTGCGCTGCGGCCAGTACTACACAGCTAGTGTGATGGCAGAGGACAGAGACTGCAGGAGCAAACCGAGCGACAGTGTGCAAATCAAGACTGGTATGCACAGATTTTCACTGTTGATTTATGTGTGTGTTCAAGAATTATAAAATACTAAAAGTTTTCACAAGAAACATAAGTTATTCAGAGCTGCAAATTATTCCCAAACTTCTATGTTAATGGTCTTAAAGTTTCCCTAGAAATCAAAAACTAGAAACTTATTTTGTTCATGAAGCTTGGGGTTTCCACAGGTGGCTCTCATTTCTGTTTCTCTTCATCTACAGCTGCTGTTACAGCTCATGCTAACTATCTAGGTCTAAACAAAACTGCTGTTGTTGCTGTTTTTTTTCTGTGCACAAGCAGAATTTTTTCAGGAAATGACTAAAAAAAACCGGCAAATATACAGTGAAAGTTAGCACAAATTTTGTGACATCAAATGAGTTTTTGCTTTAAAGGAATAGTTCGACATTTTTGGTAACACGGTTGTTCACTTTCTTGCAGAGAGTTGTTAGATGAATAGATGGATACCACTCTGTAGGTTGAATATAAAGCTACAGCTAACAGCCTCTTATCATAGCTTAGCATAAAGACTGGGAACAGAAGGAAATAATTACCCTGTCTCTCTCCAAAGGTATCAAAATCCACTTACCAGTACCTCTAAATCTCCCTAAAACATCATATATCTTGTTCATCTAATCTGTCCCAAAAATTATATAGCGTGACAACCACAAGTTGTAGTTTCATGGAGGTTTATGTACAGGACTATTTCTTGGCCAGATGCAGTGACTTCCTGGAGTCCTTTTGTCCCCCTGAGGTTAGCAGGCAACCAGCAGAGACTCCAGGAAATCACTGTGCCCAGTTGAGAAATAGTCCAGGACATTAATGCCTGTAAGACCACAACTAACCACCTAACCCCTAACCCTAAAAATATGCAAGTAGCATCAATCTTCTCATTTAACTCTTAGTAAAAAAGTTCTCAACAACAGCTATAATCTCCAGAAAATCACTTCAATTTCATAATAAATCCAGTAATCAGTAATCAAAAACTCTTTAAGGTGACAAAAAAACCCATTAAGCCCTACACCACACCTTCTCTCAACCTCTTCTCACCAGTGCCGTGCACTCCTGCAAACGTCTCCTCCGTGGTGGACTGTAAGACCAGTGCTCTGATTGTGTCCTGGTCCGAGAGCTCGGGGGCCGACTCGTACCTCGCCACAGTGCAGGACAGCAACGGTCAGACCACAACCTGCCAGGGCATGACCGAGGGCTCCTGCAACGTGACGGGACTCGGCTGCGGTCAGATCTACCACGTGTCTGTAGTCTCCTCTGATGGATACTGTGACAGCCCGCCCACCAATGTGATTGACACACCTTCAGGTAAGAACGAGAGTCGAGTGACGGACGTGTATCTTAAGGACAAAGGCTAAAATCAGACTACAACACATTTCTAGAAAGATGAAGACACTGATGCACTAATCCAACGGGTATAAACTGTAAATGCTCTGCTGACATGAGGAAACTTAGTTTTATCTTTGTTTTCTCATTTTATACTTAAAATAAAGGATCCCGTAGTTTCTTTAGGGGTCAAGGAGATTCTTTGATGCTTGATGATGATTATTAAACTCTTTCAAAAAGCCACTGCATTATGTGAAAATGTATTGTGAACATGATCTTGCTTAAAGTATCTTTTATAGTGTATGTTTTACTGTTAACTGTTAAAAAAGGTGATAAATACCTACTTGGTGCATTAATTATTTTTTCTTATGTCACCTGTGAAACATATTAAAGCACTATTTCCATGTTTCCATGTTAATCCCATGGACAACACAGCATAAACTACATTGTCTTCATTTGTTTTAATATGTTTGTCCCTTTCTCAGTCCCCTGTAAACCGAGACACATCGAGGCAGTCATGGACTGCTACACACAGAAGGCTATGGTGACCTGGTACCCGAGTGATGGAGCTTCTTCGTACGTGGTCTTGGCCACCACCGCGTCAGGCCTTAATGTCACCTGTGAGACAAACACCACCCACTGTGATCTGGAAGAGCTGCCCTGTGGACAGAGCTACTCCATCTCTGTTGAAGCTGTAGGAACGACCTGCGGCAGCATCGCTCACATGACAGGAAAGCTGGTCACCGGTGAGCAACGTGACACAGGATGAACCAATCTGCAAACTTTAATGTATATTTTAGAAAACTTAACTTGACACTTGATTCATTTCGAGGTCTGTATTTATATTCTGGGGCTCCGCTTTATTTATCTTATACTGGTCAGGCCATTTTAGCTCCTGTCTCTTTAAGGCCCCCCATTTCATTAACACAACTCTCCATTATCTTCCCATTAACTCACACATCATGTATTCTGTCTTATTTAATCTCCATCACTACCTCTCTCCTCTCTCTCAGAGCCGTGCATCCCTAAACTCATCAGCACCCAGTACAGCCTGACGATCGGCCAAGTGCTGTGGGACAGGACCGCTGGTGCTGATTACTACACAGTGGAAGGGGTGACAGAGCAGGGCCTCATGGTCTCCTGTACCACCAACGACACCTACTGCGCCTTGTACAACATGAAGTGTGGTCAGATGTACAACATCAGCGTCTCGGCACACAATCATGTGTGCCAAGATGTGTCCATCTCAACAGATTCACTTATGATTAAGACCGGTGAGAAAACACTGTGTTGTAACTTTTCATCTTTTCTTTAATTTGTTTGTGTATGTGTGTGTTCATTATTGTGCAGCATAGATGAAAGATACTACATGCATCCACTGTGCATCATTCAACCCGTCTCGCCTCTTATTTTAACCTCAGAGCCTTGCCCGCCCAACAACGTTCAGACCGACGTGCGGTGTGAGAACAACACAGGGGTCATGACATGGGAGGCCAGTTTTGGTGCCGTGGGCTACGAGGCCCGTCTCGCAGGGCGTGACGGCCACTCCCTGTCCTGCCGCACCGAGGACACTTTCTGTAACGTAGAAGGCCTCCACTGTGGAGTGGTCTACTACACCAACGTCATCGCCATCGGAGAGACGCTCAACAGCAGCATCTCCACCACCGTCCTGCTGGTCTCAGGTATGATGCTCTCAAACGCTAAACTGATTTACCTTTCTTACACTTTTCACCTGAAGTTTTACCTTCAGAATTTCACTGTGAATCTACTTAAGATGTAATTAAAGTGAAAGTATTAGATTATATGAAAATACATCAAGTTGGTAAAAAGGATGCTCGACTCAATACCTTCATCTCTTCTGTGTTGAGTTCTTTGAGAAAAATATGTCTTTTTTCACAACTGTTAAAATACAACTGCTTTGTTAGCTTAAATCTAAAAATTACAACAACAAAAAAGAAAAAAACCCTTTTCGGTATTCAGCCATACAAATAGTCTTGGTTTTACTTGTCCAAATGGTCCAAGTTTTGAAATGTGTCTGTGAGATTTCTGCCCAAACCCCAACACAATTGAGGTGAAGATAATTTTATTTGTGATGCTGCTGTACAGTAGCATTGAAAATGCCATTTAAAAATAAACAGATTTCACTGTAAATGATTTTTACCGGAACTACTTTCTATCAAAGAAATAGTACCTGAGAAAAGTGAAAGCTTGTTGGATTAACCATAAAAATATTTGTGTAAAGTGATTCTGCTGTTTAAAAAGTATTTTTTCATTGCTGTGAGCACAACAAATGAAGTTCCATTCATTCCCATTGAACTGGGCTGTAGGAGAAATGTCTAAGATGTACAGGTCAAAATGTTGGCAAATTACAGCAAAATTATCTGCATGACGTTAACACTAGAAATAACTGAGAAGCTATTGTTTTTTGTCATTTGGGTAAACTGAAGCTTTAAAGTACCAAATTCCTCACCAACTGAATCCTGTTTTCTAAAAATTAAATTCTAAAATGTATTCACAGCTCTCTGGTTCTGTTATATGAATTTACAGTGTTTTTTTAAGCCCAGTCAGGCTCAGCATAGTCGTATGCATAAAATAAATATGAAAGATTAATCCATTACTTTATTCATTCTGATACTCATGGGTATGGATGTATGTCTACGCCCCCCCAAAAATTAAGAATAAATCCTTAAGAGTAAAACACAATCTATTTAACAGCTGCAAACTAAGTCCGTCTAAACTAAGAAAGCTGAAGCCACAAAGGTTGTCAATTGCCTTTTCAGTCCGTTTTGATTGTATTTATTATTAAGCAATTCACAGAGAAGAGATCAGTGTTGTCAGCATAGACCTAGATTTGTCAATTTTTTAAGATCTATATAGATCTATAGAGTCTATTGATGAATCTAGCAACTTTTTGGGTAGAGATTAGCCACTCTCCTTTGAGGTGAATCGCCAGTACTGCTAAGTGAATGTGTACTCATTCTTGCTGGATTGATTGTGTGAATTACTCATGTTTACAAGTGTCCCTATTTACTATGATTTTAAGTTTGCAACCTGACTTATTACCTCCAACACAAATTTTATATGGACGTTATTCTGCAGTGATACTATGCACATGCACATTAATGCATGTGATTTAGTGGCATTTAGTGGCCTCTCTAGCAGGTTTTAGCTACTTCAATACTCTAAAACAGTGTAAAAGTAAAGTACCACTAATGATGTTGTATCCATGTCCTGTATGTCTCACCCTGCCCGTCTTCCCTTCGGTCTCCAGCTCCCTGTTCAGCAGGAAACGTGACAGTTAACATGGACTGCTACAACAACACAGCCGAGGTCTCCTGGAGCTCGGCCAGCGGAGCCAGCTCTTACCTGGTGACCGCTGTATCAGCTGATGGCTCCTGGGCTTCATGTGAGACTGCCGAGGGCCAGTGTGATCTGACAGAGCTACAGTGTGGTCAGACGTATAACGTCAGCCTTGTGGCAATCAGCGACCACTGCCAGACTGAGACAAACAGTAATGTCACTTTTAACACAGGTGAGTCCAACAGCGTCCTCCCAGATCAGCTGGAGTGGCTGGAGAACTGCTGATCCTGAATTTATTCTATAGTGTATCTTGTTTATCAAAAAAACAAAACACTTCGAAACTAGGATCATGAAATTCTCTTTGGACCTATTGTTTTCTTTTTGAAACTAAAGACTCAGTCTGCCTAAACTTCTTGTCCAGGGCCATGTAAACCTTTGCGCGTTGGAGCGGACCTGCAGTGTGGGACGAGCACAGCCAACATGTACTGGGAGGAAACAGAGGGAGTGGAGCTTTATATGGCTACTGCCACCTCCAGCACGGGGATGACTCTGAAATGCAACTCCACCAACTCCACCTGCCAGTTCTCCAACTTGGACTGCGGAGAAACCTATGAATTCTCTGTAACTGCGTACAGCAACATGTGCTACAGCGAAATCAGCGGCACTGCGGAGGTTCAGACAGGTAGGGGGCATTATTATCAACTGATTAACTGGTTAGGTAACTGATTTAACTGATTTCATTTATTTACTGGTTGGCTGATTATTCGTGTGTTTTTTTGTTGTACTCTCTTTCAAGAGTGTCTCAGCCAAGATAGACAGATAAAAAAATTACTCACAGATCAAATCTGAACATTATAAATTTATTAAACGAGTGGTTTCTTTTCTTACCTACAGTTGTACTTTACATTAGCTAACTGTATATAAAGATATAAATAGAATTCACCCTCATTATTCACAATTTGGACAGGTGATAGTCTTAAAATCTTTCATCTTTTGGCATTATTATTTCTTAATTTAATTGTATTGATTTTTTAAAATGGTTTGTCTAATTTGCAAGTTTTATTTCTCAAACTTTGTATTCAATAACCTGTATTGTATTAAGTTTCTCTCATCTTCAAATCTTATAGTAGTTATGAAAAAACAGATTAAAGAATTTCATACTTCTATATTTTAGTTATTGATATTATATTTTTATTATAGTATTTATCATATATAATTATTTGTTTATCTTTTTAAAATATTTGTCATTTTGTCTATGAAGTTGCTCTCTGCAATTACCACATAATGCATTTGTCCTGCATTAGTATTTGGAGTTGGAGTGAATAATCACTTCAGTAGAGCTGAAACAATGAGTCAATTAATCGATTAGTTGATTGACAGAAAATTAATCTGCAAACATTTTAATAATTGATTAATCATTTTTCATTTTTTAAATCAAAAATGCTTAAAAATTAGAGTTAATTTGGGTTTTAAACTGTTTATTGGTCGAAATAGGCAGTCCGAAAATGTTAACATGGGCTTTAGGAAATTGTGATGACATGCTGATTTTCTGACATTTTATTGTACAAACTATAAATTGATGAATCAATCTTCAGATCAATCGATTGTGGTACTTGAATAAACTTGAATAAAATTTCACTTATTGTGAGTGTGACATTTGTGTTTTTCTCCTCCAGAACCCTGCCAGCCAGCTGACCTGACAATCGACGGGTCGTGTTACAATGAGACGGTGGTACTGGATTGGTCGGCAGCTAAAGGTGCATTAGTCTACGAGGTGACAGCCACGGGAGACCTGGGATACGTCACGTCTTTCCAAACCAATGACACAACAATAGAGGCTGAGCTGCCATGTGGACAGCTGTTTACTTTCACTGTGAAGGCTCAGGATGATCAATGTGACAGTGCTGAGAGCCAGCCTAAAGAGTTTAAGACAGGTATGAGTTTCTTATAGTTTTGTCTAATGTAACGTATAAGACGATCATTATCCTGATAATGCAACAGTTCACCGTCTCTCCAGGACCCTGTGTACCCCAGCATGTACAGAGCTTCACACACTGCGAGGACAGTCTGGGCTCAGTCAGCTGGGCTGAGAGCGACGGGGCGGACTCCTACCTGGCCATCGCAGTGGGACAGGACGGCCACACCCACATGTGCAGCACAAACACCACCAGTTGCACCTGGGATGACCTGCACTGCGGCGAGCAGTACACAGTTCATGTCATCGCCAACGACTACCTGTGCAGCAGCATGCCGAGCAACAGGACTTCAATACGGATGGGTACACAGCTGAAGATTTTCTACTGTAGAAATCAAACTACCCTAGAATATTTAAGGCCAGTTTCATGTGAACAAACTGCAGAATGCCATAGAAAATGACATCTGCCAAGAATTAAACAAATAAATCTCAGTGATTCTCTTAAATGATACCACATGAAAAACACCAGCATCACCACTGATCATTTGTCTTCTTTTTGTAGCACCCTGCATACCGCAGAATCTAGAATCATCTCTTAACTGCACTACGAAGGTTTGTATTTTACCATTTTGTGAAAGCTCTTTCTCTAAAGGATCTTCCTCAAGAAATATAAACAATCTATTGTAATTACGCTCTGTGACGCACTTTGTAACTGTTGTTTTGAAAGGTTCTAGGCTAATTATTTTTATCGAAATTGAAATTATTATGATATTGTTGTTATTATTCTAAGGTGGGTTCGCTGAGCTGGAGTGCAAGTGAAACCGCATCGTTCTACATTGTGACGGCAGAGACAAACAGTGGCCACAAAATGCAGCTCAGCACCAACGACACCTGGACGTACATTTCTGAGTTCCAGTGCGGCCAGGAGTACTTCCTGTCTGTTCAGGCCGTAGACTCTGTGTGCACAAGTCGTCCCAGTGTGCCGTCAAAGCTGGAGTCAGGTAGATTCCTATTCCATATACCCTAAAACACTGTTTTGAAGCTGTTTCTGAAGTGACCCTTTTTTTCTGAATGCTTTAACCTAATAAGAAAACTTACATGTGAAATACACTCCTTGATTTTACAAATTAATTGTAAAATCAAGGACAGTTTTTATGTTTGTATTCAGTTACTATTTACTATTTCATTGATAATAATAAATTATAACAATAATTTTATTAATGATAATAATCTAGTTTATTCATTGATTGATTTCTTTAAAAGCACTGTAGTTAAGAGCAATTGGTTAAGAGAGTAGTTCAACATTTGGGGAAATAAACATTCGCTTTCATGCCGAGAGTTAGAGATGAGAAGATGGATACCACTCTCACATCTGTAGGTAAATATGGTATGGTATGGTTAGCTTAGCTTAGCATAAAGACTCAAAACAGCAGAGACTAGCTGTTCCACTATTTCCAGTCTTTATGCTAAGCTAAGCTAACCAGCTGCTAGCTGTGGCTTCATAATAGTGCATAGATATGAGAGTGGTATTGATCTCCGTGTGTAACTCTTGACAGCAGATAAGCATATTCCACAGAATGCTGAACTATTCCTCTAACTATTTGTATTAATGAAACTTCAGGATCAGTTCAACATCTTTCATGATCAAGTCTTTTCTCCATCCTTCCCTCAGAGCCTTGCCCTCCCACCGGCGTCTCCAGCTTCATGAACTGCCTCTCCAACATTGCTGTTATATCGTGGACCGGCTCGGCTGGCGCGCAGTTTTACACCGCCACAGTGACGCAGGAAGACGGCCAATCACAAAGCTGCTGGTCTGACAGCGAGCACTGCGGCATGCCCAATGTCCACTGCGGACAGAACTACACGGTGACAGTCGTCGCCTCCAACGAGAAGTGCAACTCTTACCCCAGTGAGGCCGACACACTGCAGTCAGGTCAGAGTTGATTATTATTTTATTCTCACAACTTCCTAATTAATTTCCTTCTTTCATATTTTTTTAAAATCCTGCAAACAAATATCTAATCTTACAAGTAGAGGTCAATTTTCAATAAAATAGTCGTAACTTATAGAACAGGTTAAAATTTTGTTTCTTTCTTGCCCATCCTACAGATTTATTTGATATAAGTCATTTTATGTTATATTCTTTAAGCAGAGGTGACAAATAAGCACTTTTGGGGCTTATTTTCCTTCTGCTCTCTATATTACATGTTACTGTATATTTTTGTTGTTTTTTGTGCATATACTGTAAAACTCTATTGGTATTGGTGACAGGCAACGTGTCTAACAGGAACATGACAAATGGGTGAAAAGAGATGCATATAAAAATTTGAATCTTTAGGGGAAGAAAATGTATTTAACTGTCTGCAAACTGATTGTTTGCTATGCATTGAATATATTGAATCTGACACCCTTCAAATGACGGCTTGATATTTCTGTGACTTTTTTAAAAATGCTCTAAAACTTCCTGTAACTACATTTTTATTAAATCTTTTCCTGTGCTTCTTTCCAGTTCCTTGTGTTCCTACTGATGTGAATGTGAAGATGAACTGTTCAAAAAATCAGGCTCACGTTTCCTGGAGTGCCAGCAGGGGGGCGTTGTCTTACAAAGTGACAGCTCAGAGCACACAAGGAGCCGTGTCCTCCTGTGAGAGTACAGACCCGATGTGCATCTTGACCAACTTGACCTGCGGACAGTCTTATGCTGTCCAGGTGGTGGCGCAGGACGACATCTGCTCCAGTTTGCCCAGCCCAGCTGCCGAGTTCAAATCAGGTAGGACATATAGATGGAAATTTGGATGTCAGAATGTTTACTTGGTAGGCTTGGTGTATGACTTTTTGTCTCCCCTCCCTCTCTCAGTTCCCTGCACACCCAAAGTTGGCTCAGTGGTTGTGGACTGCTTCACGAACTCGGCCCTGTTGGACTGGGACTTTGCTTTGGGGGCCTTGTACTACACCGCAACAGCCCGGAACAGCCCGGTCCTCCAGTGGACATGTTTCCACTTGCAACTCCAACTTCACCAACTGTGAGCTGGAGAACCTGCAGTGCGGCCAGACCTATAATGTGATCACTGTGGCCTCAAACGAGAAGTGTGACAGCCCCCCCAGCTCCAGTTTGCAGGTGGAATCGGGTAAGCAGTAAAACCAAGTCAAAGATGTGGGTCAAGGATTTTATAAACTGCTTATTTTGGCAATTTTAGAGTAACTTAAAGGTGATTTTCTGTTATTTTTATACTGTTGTGATGTACGATATCTGTGCTAAACATGGTCAAAGTTCCAAAACGATGTGTTAGTCCATCTCTCAATACTTTCTGACTTCCCTACCCTCTCTGTGGCTCTCATTCCTCCCATTTTAAATTTTAAAAAAACAGGTAACCCATGAATACAAAGTTTAATAAGAAAGGCTAAATAATTTCCTAAAGCAGCCAGGCACTAATGTTTTAAGCAAATGTTACTCAAATAGGAGTAAATAGTGTTTTTTTTGGTAGGAGTAACTTATCGTTGGTTTTAGTCTTCATGGGATTTGCTGAGAGTAAGAAAAAATAAAGTCATCCTTTAACACTAACTGAGAATCCTGTTTTGCTGACCTCTAGTGGCTGAAGTCCTGAAGTGGCTGCAGTGATGCACCTTTAATCACACAATCAGGTGTTAGGTGTGATTACAGATGTTAATATATTCCACTCCCTAAATTCAGGAAAATTGGATTAAAAAAAAAACAACAATAAAACAAATATCTTTTCTTCTCTAATTCTGAGAGAAAAATTATTTTATCAATTTATGAACAATGGCATATGATCAGCAGCTCATTTCATATCATTTCAACACTTTTTCTCAAAAATTTTACACTAGCAGGAAGACATCTTTTACTGCAAACAACAGTGTATAATATATATTTTTGAAACAAAATAATTTGTGGATGTGTGGGGACACAAAATCAAGGTAAAAGTCAGTTTAAACACGTCTACTTAAAAAATCTTGGTATTTATTTAATGAATATCAATAAATACAAAACATTCCCAGATTTACACTTGCTGGATGTGGTCAGAGTTTAAATAATTTTCAGTTTGGTGATTAGTTTCTATTTAAAGTCTTAACAGAAGGTTTACAAGGGACTTAAAGTAATCTATGACCTCTATTGACCTTTTTTTGGACCGCTCAAATGTTTTAAAGTTTTGACAGGCAGAAATGTCAGCATCTGGCTTGATAAAAATTTGCCAAACAATACAAGTGTGTTATGAGGATTTTGTGTTTACTCCAAAAAGTCAACTTCCTCCTTTTCCCTTCCCTCCACCAGTGCCTTGTCCTCCTGAGGATGTTGTGGTTGCACTGAACTGCTCTACTAACACGGCCCTCGTGGAGTGGCAGGCCAGCAAGGGAGCTGATTCCTACATCGTCCAAGCCTTCGGCGTGGAGGAACATGAATCTGGCTGCGAGACAGACTCAGATTCCTGCGTCCTCTCTGATCTCTTGTGTGGCTTCACCTACAACATCACTGTGATCGCCGTCAACAGCGTGTGCAATGTGTCGCAGAGTGACATGAAACAGCTACAAGCAGGTAAAGATAAGGAACATGTTGGGGCCTGGCAGCATGATAACAGCTTTGTTATAGATTGTTCTTTTTAGTGGTAGTTTGGAAATATCTGGGTATTTCTGTTGTTGTGTCAGGGTGGGGGAGGATTATTCATAAATTAAGTGTATATATACTTATCATGAAAAAGAAATTTAAAAAGTGAAAAAAATATGGCTTTTTTGGTTGGAGGTTGGTAAATTTTTGATTTTGCATCACATACTTGAAAGTATTTTCATGAAACAGATTTAAACTAAATAATTCTGTTTTCTCCTGCAGTTATTAATATGTGGTTCCCCACTTCGAGACCTCAGAATTATAAGGTTTTATCTGACATTTTTGTCAAAATTGATTTATTCACATGAAAATATTCTTTGACAAGTTATTAACATTTTTTGTAGGTTTATTTTTTTTAATTTCTGCATTATTGGCTAAAATTTGAGAAAAGAAAAGGTTCCATCTCAAAATTCAATCTCAGACTCATCAATCAGTGCTCAGAACGAAGACAAAAGGACCAATCAGGTTCCATCCTCTTTACCATGTGACCTCACTGCTTTGTGACTGTGGTTAAAAGAGCAGAAAAAATCATGAAATGTTGCTAAATCTTAAATTTTGAAGCCTCCAAATTAATTATTTTATCAAAATAATTATGTATGAGACAGAAACAAACACCAACTGAGTTAAAAGTCAGTTTTTTATCTTGTTTGAACTCAGTGACGAAACAGATTTTTGACTTTTATCCACCATGCCAGTCAGCTAGCTTGCCGAATTTAATTACATAGGAAGCAGAATTGCTAGCAATAATTACTATTATTTTTAGTTACTCTGACTACTTAATAAATGACAGCAATGAAAGGCAAAATGTTAATATGTAAGAACATGAGATACATTCAGGCTGCTCGCTGCTGATGTTGACTCTACCTGCTGCTAACTGGGTTTGTGTGTATTTAATGTTATAACTTGAGTCCTGCAGCAGACAGTGAAACACTCAGAGCTCAGACACTGACAGAGACCCCAGTCTGTCAAAAAAAGAAAAAAAAAGCAATAGAGCAATAGACAGAGAGCATCAAAAAACAGTAAAACAAAGCAGAAGAAGGAGAGGAGAAGGAAAGGTCAGCTAATGAACGGAGAAACATTTTCAAAGGTTCTCTCTAATTGTCTTGAATTTTGTTCTTGGAAAAACTTTATGAACTGTATTATTAGTTAAAATCAGTCAATGAAAACCAAATGTGTAGTTATGTCTAAATTTAAAACATGTATATATCGTAAATCATTTGAACTTTAACAACTCAAAACCACTCGGACTGCAGATAGAACCTGATAATTCAAAGGCGTCGACCTTCACATAATGGAAGATTAATATTTCTCTCTCTCTGTCTGTGCAGTGCCTTGTGCACCGCAGCAGGTGGAGGCTCGGGTGGCTTGTGAGTCTGGTGCCGTGGCGGTCTCATGGGAGCCCAGCAGAGGGGCATTATCCTACACCACAGTCGCCCAGGGCAACGGTGGCTACGAGTCAACATGCAACAGCAACGACACAACATGCCTGTTCAACGACTTGCTGTGTGGCCTCAACTACTCCATCATTGTTAAGGCCTTAGATGAGACTTGTGACAGTGCTGAAAGCTCTGCTGTTGTCATCAGCAAAGGTAGAATCAAGATTAAATTTATCATGTGGCACCTTCATTAGACATTTATCCCAAACAGCAGCATTCAGTGTAGCTATAAGGCATATTGCATGTTATATATAATATTTTACTGATACTGATCTTATACCTGTCTGTCTGTAGGGCCGTGCGTACCACAGAAGGTAACAGCAGAGATGGTGTGCGGCAATGACACAGGTGTGGTGTCATGGGAAGAAGGAGAGGGTGTGTCCTCCTACATGGTGCGAGCTTCGGGACCCAATGGTCACAGGATCCAGTGTAACACTGCTGAAACCATTTGCGAACTACCCAACATGCAATGTGGCCAACTCTACAACTTGACACTGACAGCTCAGGATGGACAGTGTGACAACAGTCATGCTTACCTCAACTTGCAGTCAGGTAAATAGGAACCATAAAGTCTTTGCCACAAGTTAAATTCTATGGTATTGGTGTGGACAGGCCCGTCAACACAGGAGGTGTTTTTCACATGTTCATCTCACGTGCATCTGACGGAACAGATACGCTTCTATTTTAATCAATATAGAAGTCTAAATAGGCCAAATAATGGCTCATATTTTACATTTACATTCTGTCATTTGGTAGAAGCTTTTATCCAAAGTGACTTACAAGTGAGGCAAAACAATCAAGTGTTAAAGGACAGTGACAACATGTTTTTTGGGGTTTTTGGGGTAATAATTATTGAAGTAAGAAACAACTGTAAGGAGACATGTGCATAAGGAATACCATAAACAACAAGAAGCACCGCAACAAGTTTTCAGGCATTTCTTGAATGTACCAAAGGAGACAGCAGACTGTATAGACCTGGGTAGCTCATCCCACCATCATGAAACCACAAATGAGAAGAGTCTTTATTGTGATTTCATACCAGGCAGTGATGGTATTATTGTACCAGACGTTTGTTCATTTGCAGACTGGAGCAGATGAGAGGGGACATACGGCCTGATGAGTGACTCAATGTCCGTTTTACACGTGAAAACCTACATTCAATACTGTGCCTCGGTGCATCCTGAGTAACTGACTCAGGACTGAAGCTGCTACAGCTGCTCTGCTAACGTGCTGCTTTCATGATGCAAGCTGTGTAGACATTGTGTCAACAGTGAGGGGCCAGTTTATAGCAGGTTTATTTTTTCATCTTTTTCGCTATTCATGAACAGTTGATGGACTAATAAGTTACCTGGATATCATTGCTGTTACAAGTAGGACATTCTTCAGACTCAACCCTACTTATCTCGAAACAAAACTAGTCCCAAATTGGTGAGGAACATATTTGTGCTGTGCCCGGTGGTCACTGACAGCATGATTCAAACAGTATGACACTTCCATCTTGAGATAGTATGCAGCTTGGAACAACAACGACAAATCAATAATGAATTTTAAGAACTTTGAGATGAATTTCTCCATCTTTGTACATAAGTTTCTTCTCAGGACGTTGCTCTCCATTTAGTCTGTTCAGTATTCATTTAGTATGCTATGAATGAACTTTTTCTCTCTATAAACTGGCATTAAACTAACCCATATAACCCATTAATTCCCCCAGCTCTTACATACATCATTAAGACAGAAGAACTCTATCATCTCACTGTCCATCTTTCCTCTTCTCTCTCCCAGTGCCTTGCAGGCCCACCAATGTCAAGGCGTCTCTACTGTGCCGCTCAAATTCAGCTGCAGTGACATGGGAGCCAGCCAGTGGAGCGGTCTCCTATCTCGCTGTGGGTGTCACAGAGGATGGAGGCCACCGGATTGAGTGCAACAACACCATGACCCACTGTGACCTGAGCGGCCTGCAGTGTGGACAGACCTACAACGTGAGCGTGTTCGGCCGGGATGAGTCCTGCTCCAGCGTGGAGAGCGACAAGGCTTACGTGCGAACAGGTACTCTGTAAACATGGAGGACCAATTATCTACTCATTGTAAAAGGCTTGTTGTGACTTTCTATAAATTGTGATGACAGTCTTATTTTTGTTATGGTAAAGTGGTAAAGTTTTGTTCCCTAAAACAGCAACATAGAAATTCCCTTCTTTGTTAAACGATACTTCATTAACCTGCCTTTTTTTCTCTGCTCTCTCTCCCCCGCAGCCCCCTGTGCACCACAGAATGTGACTGTCGATGCCCAGTGTGATGAAGGTGCTATGGCCGTGTCCTGGTCACCCAACCCTGATGCACAGTACTTCCACGTGGCAGCAGTGAGCAACAGAGGGGCGAGACTCTACTGTAACTCGAGTGACACAGTCTGCACCATAGAAAATCTACCATGCGGACAGAGCTACAACGTTACTGTGTTGTCTGTAAGAGATGACTGCGAGAGCAAGCCGAGCCCTACTGTAGTGACTTCTTCAGGTAAACTTCAAACAGTGAGCCACATCTCAGTGTATCAGCGGCATGATGCACTGGAACTGGCTTTGTAACTCAGAAATTCATTCACTGAAAGGCACGTTTAGCAGTCTCCAGATTCTCCACATCATATCAGGTCTAAACATGCCAACCTGCACCACCTATAGGAGAGGAAAGTACCATATGCAGGCGGTGTTACAGTGCAGTTTTCCTCTTTAGGGATGCAGTTTGACTTTGCATTTGCATGTGTATCCTAGGTTTTGAGTTTTAGATTTTAAATTATAGTTCAACATTTTGGGAAATATAATTATTCACTTTCTTTCTGAGAGTAAGATGAGAAGATCAATACCACGCTGAGTCGGGAGGCATTTAGCCTAGCTCAGCATGGTAACTGGAAGCAGGGGGAGACAGGTAACCTTGCTCTGTCCAACGTTTAAAAATATGTCTACCAGCACCTCTAAACCTCTCTAATTAATATAATGTATCTTGTTTGTTTAACTCATACACAAACAGAAATGTACAAATGACAATTTGTGGTCATAGAGTGACACATTATCTTCTCATCTAACTCAATGCAAACCGCAAAGAAAGTGAATAAGTGTACCGAGAGCACTGATGTCAGAAACATTTAAACAAGTCTTAGCACTGGTGCTGTTAAACTAGGTTGCTGAAAACCTTCCTAATGTCCCCTTCTTCTTCCTTTTGTGTACAGAAAGCTGCACAAGCTATTTATGAATCACTGTATGCCCTTCCCCTTATGAAATTATATATTTCCTTAATATTAAGAGGGTGTTTAGACTCTAAGAAGGATCACATGACACTTGGGTTCATTAGGGGAGCATCTTCAAATACACAACCCCCTTTCACTCCCACAAAATTTAAATTGCATAATCATTCGACGCAGTAAATCTCTCAAAAATTGTTGAAACAATTCCTACATAGTCTGAATGTCATTCTTTTGCATTTTACCCTCTTTAGCTCCATGTGTGCCCAGCAACACCAAAGGCCGCCTGGACTGCGTATCTAATTCTGCCTGGGTGACTTGGGACGACTCAGAAGGAGCCCTCAGCTATACTGTCCTGGCCCAGGGGGTCGGAGGTCACAACTCTACCTGTACTTCCGCCTCCTCTCCCTGTAATGTGCCAGATCTGAAATGTGGGACGCTTTACACCTTCCATGTCACTGCTGTCAACGAACACTGCCGCAGTGATAACAGCACCACCTTTGAGCTCGAGACAGGTATTTAACATGAATCTCTGCTGCTGATATCAAACTGTTAACGGTTTTCTGGAGCATTTATAATCGTATCTGTCCTGTCCTCTAGGTCCTTGTGCTCTAACGTCCATCAGTGCAGTGACAGGATGCAACAGTGACACAATCCTGGTTGAATGGGAGCTGAATCAGGACACACCCATCTACCTGGTGACCGCCGAGGGCCACGACCAGACCCTCATTTCATGTAACAGCACCTCCAATTCATGTGTACTCCAGGATATTCGCTGCGGCATGCACTACAGCATCATTGTATCAGCTTCTTCTGATAAGTGCAGCAGCCTCAGAAGTCCACCAAAGAAGATTAAAACAGGTATTTTTTTCTGCTCACCATGTAGGCTGATTCACTTTATCGCTTTACAGAAACTGACAGATGAAAAAACTCACTTCTGTTATCAAAACTCACTTAAAGTTTTGAAAGGGTAAAGTACAGTAGATCCACAGCGCAAACACCTGAGGAAATATATAAGGTTATTCTGTCTTCTCTAGCGCCCTGTGTCCCGGACAACGTGACAGTTGCACCATCATGTGAGGAGAATGGAGCCACAGTGACGTGGGCCGACTCCCCTGTGGCCACATCCTACCTGCTGACAGCAACAGGAAGGGACGGACACGTCACGAAATGCAACTCCTTAGTGAACAACTGCACCCTTGCTAATCTGCACTGTGGACAGCCGTACAACTTAAGCATCACTGCCAGTGGAGACAACTGCACCAGCCCGCCCAGGACCACATCCTTCAGAACAGGTAGAGAGATGATCGGACTTTTCTTTTCTTTTCTGAGGTTTGAAATGTATCATTTAACTAAAGCAACACTTTCGATTGGTAGAGAGTGGATGGTAGTCTGTAAATGATATAGATGATAAAGTCTAGAGCTGAAATGGTTAGTCAAATAATTGATAGAAAATTCATTGGTAAAAATTCTGTTAATTGGCTAATCTGTCAAGTCAAGGAAAGGACTTGATAGATTAGGAAAAATTGCAGCCTCTCAGACATCAAGATTTCTGCTTATATGATAGAAAACTATTGTGTTTTGGACTGTCGTTCCCATAAAACAAGTAATTTGAAGACAGGCATTTTCCGCTGTCGTCTGACATTTTAAAGACAAAAAAACTGATTAATCGACAAAGTATTAAGCAGATAAATTGATCATGAAAATACTTTTTAGTTGCAGCACCGGTAAAGCCACATTTTCAGAATGTCACATCTTCTATCATCATGCAAAATACTGCAAAAATTACTTTTTAAAATTACTTTTTTTGTTAACAATCAAAATTAGTTCTCTGTGATTTTTAATGAGTAGCTTTTCTTCCTGTTCATGTTGTTCTGTTAATGTACTAATACCATCAAGTTGAAGTTGGATTTTTTCTTAGTAGTCACCTCTATTTATTGGACTTAATAAATACTATATATGGCCTTTTTATTTATTCATTCATTTTTTTCTGTTCTTTTCTCTCTTCCCTCTCAGTGCCTTGTGAGCCCTCCGGTCTAGCAGTGGATATCGAATGCAAGACCAACTCTGCCATCCTTTCTTGGAATGCCAGTGAGGGTGCTGTGAAGTATTTTGGCTGTGCCCAACATATGGGTGGAGACGCGTTTTACTGTGATAGCACCGACACCTCCTGCACCATCGAAGGCCTGGAATGTGGCGGCATGTACAATTTCTCCGTTGAAGCCTCGAATGGCGTTTGCAACAGCTCGTTCAGTGCACCTCTGCAGGCTGGAGCAGGTAAATATCAGAGCTCAAAAGTGAATTACAGCAGAGTGCAATTATTACAATGCTGCGATTACTTTAGGTAATTTAGCAAAAATGTAAGAATAGAATAGAATATGCAGATATAAATAAATATTTTTAGATACTAGTTATAGAATAACATTTCTTTTACTGGAAAACTTTTAGGGCTTCAGAAGATGTGATAAATGTTTTATTTATCACATACTCAATCAGTTGGTTGTACTGGTTTAATACCGACAATGTAGTATAGTAAGTCAAGAAAAATCTAATTATCCCACCAAAAAGGCTAGTGAGGATGATCTTTTACCCTTTGAAATTGTTACAAAAACGAGAGCAGAACTTTTTAAACTTGGCTCATTTCACTGGTGAATTGCTATCTCCTTCTTCCTCAGCTCCATGTGCTCCCACTGGTCTGAATGTCCGGATGCAGAAGAGTAGCCAAACTTACTGGGCCATGACATCATGGGACAGCGTCAACTGTTCCGAAGTCGAGTACTTGGTGGAGATAACCGGTCGAATCCAAAACAACCCACAGGCCCTGATGGAGATCTCTTCTTATTGGTCGCCCAGGAAATATTTTGAGTTCCCATTGCCTTGCAGCACAGTTTATAACATCACTGTACGCTCCAGAAACTCAGCCGGGATCAGCAATCCTTCCAACGCCCTTACTGGAGTCACAGGTAAATTCACGTTGGATTATGTAGCCCATACATCATGTCTTTTGTTTGAAGCAAAAGCTGTTCCTTTTTGCATTTAGGTTCATATATTTTGTATTTTAATTTGTTTAAGCAGAATATGTCTTGTTATCTTCACCTCACATAGCATGGGTTTATATATAATAAGACATTCCAGTCCTTCTGTTAACAGCATTTTCATTGTTTCTTTCCCAGTGCCCTGTGCTCCACAGAATGTGAAATACTCTGGTAGCAGACAGTCTGCTGTGCTTTCCTGGGAGGCGTCGGTGTTTGCCACACGGTACATTGTCTACAATGTGTCGAGTGCAGGCCGTGTCAAGGTTTGCAACACCACAGGGCTCTCCTGCTCGCTGACCAACTTTGATCCTCACACCATCGAAGTGACGGCCAGCAACGCCGTAGGACAGAGCAACCCTACCAGCAATATTACAGGTTAGATGCAGGGCGAGAAAATCACCAGCACTACACAGGACTCACTAAAATAATCTCTCCACGTCATTCAACTGGAGCTGTAGCAGCAAGATTGTATTCCACATTGCTTTTTGTTTCATCTAATTATTTATTAAATCTAACTTTGTATAGCTCTGCTTAGCAAAATTCCTCAATGTCTAATATTGTACGAGTTCATAAGGATGCTTTCACATCTGTTTGGTTCAGTTCAAACGATCTGTGTATGGATCAGTTCATTTGAGTTTGTTTGAAAGCTGTCAATCAAACTCTGCTGTGGACTAAACAACCGGACCGAGACTGAGTTTGAAAAATCTGATATATAGGACTGATATTTATTTTCTTTACACAGCCCATGACATGAATAAACATTTTTGATTAGGTCCCCATAGATTAGTTTTTTTGTAACTTGTGACTAGGAAATGTGGGGTCGGCAGGATGCTGAAAAATAACTTATTCACTACTCTCTATCGGACAAACTATGAAATGGTGACACTGTGCCAAAACATATCTTTGGCATTTCTGAACATTTTTTTGTTGTGTGTCAGCTGACATATATGCTGATACCGATATGTGAACATGAACTGAACAAGAACTAAAAGTAAACAATGACAGACCATCAATTGCAAGCCAGAGTAACACTGCAGCTTGCACAGTGCAAGAACACTGAAACAACAATATTGCACCTGTTGAAAAATGCAACTTGTCATTTAATTACTTATTTGTCTTTATTGACATTTTGGAAATCTGAAATCTATATAATGAGTTATTTTCATCTTCCTCAGGTCCAGTAGGAACTCGGAGAAGAAGAGATTTACGGGCTACTCAGGTCTATGCCAATTTAGACAGAGGTGAGTGTAACGCTTAAAGCTGCAAAGATTAGTCAATCGTCAGAGAATTGATCTGAGATGACAATTGATTAATTGTTTTGAGTCATATTTTAAGAAAAAATGCAAAAACTCTCTTGTTCCAGCTTCTTAAAATGTGAATATTTTCTGGTGTCTTTAGTATTCTGTGACAAAACAAAATATTTGAAGTTGCACTTTGGGCTTTAGAAACAGTGTTATACATGTTGATCAAACATGAATATAAATTCATCAAAGGTCTTGTATTACAAAACAACTTCTAATGCCTCACTCATCTCTCTGTCTGTCTCTCAGATCTTGAAACTCCAGAGGTGTTGACCGTAACAGTAGGTGGAGTTTCCTTGTATGTGAAGTGGACGACAGTGAAGGACGCGTCTCAGTATATGCTCGTCATTGAGGAGGAACAGAGAGAGCAGCGGGCCAATCAGCCGCCGAGAGTGAGAACCGTGGAAGGTGATTTTTACATAGAGACTGACCTCAGGCCCCGGACCACCTACTGTGTCAGGCTTGCAGCCAAAAACGCCATCAGCCAAAGCAACTACTCCAGGCCAAAGTGCAGAACCACTGGTGCCTCCTAATGAAAGGACTGGACTAAGCAGAAATACCATTATATGGCTTATATGTTTATTGTCTCCACTCAGTAGCATCCTTAACAGAATTGTTATCGGTTCAATCTTTAAACCTTTAGGGGGAAAATTGTAAAAAGAAAGTAAATACAACTACAAAGTTTTAAGAAAGGTCTTCTGTTTGGGGTACGTCTTACATGTCACAAATAAATTAAGATCAAACATGAGGAGAACTTTAGATTGGAATACTTATAAATCTTTGATAGCAATATTAGTTATATACATTATCATAATTGTGGCTGGTATCATAGCAGCATGTGGCATTTTATCTGTCTAAGTATTGATGAAATTATATTTATCAAAAATGGTTCTATTTTTGAGGAAGGTTATTAGATTATCTGGTTGATTATTAAACTGAAAGTAGTGTAAACAAATAAAGTGATAATTTATCAAGCAATATTTTTTAAAACCATGCAGTATATTTTCTTTTTGATGTACTATATGACTTCTCATTTTGTGAACCATTTGCCAGATCTTTTTTAACAGTCTCAGAAACTGAAGAAAATCTGTGAAACATTAAAAACCCCTCTGTATAAACATCATTGTTGACAATTTTCTTTTTCTTGAAAACTTAAGTGTGTGTTTATATGTTTAGTAGTGTTAAACTGGTAACTGAAGAAATCATGGCATGTTAACTTTTAATTTTCTTATTTTGAGAATGTCCATTCTACAAGGTGTAGAACATTGTGGGTGTCAATAATATCATCAGTCCATCAAAACTAAATATGCCGCACAAAAATTGTTTAATTTTTATGGACATGTCAACTTTATTCCATGCAGTTTGATTTTTAGTCAGACCATTAAACGGACAGGACCATGGAGACTGAAAGTCTATTACTGATTTCCCTTTTCTAATAGGAAACCTGCACTACAACCTACAGCAGCCGGTGTTCAGTAACAACAAAGCTTCTGTGAAACACTAAAATATTCTGACTCTTCCTGTGTCTAAAAAGATTAACTATCATTTCTGCGTATTTCTGCGTTTTCTTGAGTAATAAAAGGCCAGATTATATAATAATGATTACACAGAGTCTATTGTATTTAAAGGTTCAGACAACCCTGAACTCAAAGCAACTAAATGGGATTCAGCCATCATTCATTTTATTATTTACATCTTCTTACTGTAACATGTCCAAATGTTTTCTGTGAAAAAAGGTCTATAAGGAGCTTTCAACAGTCTGGACAATTTCACTTCACTAGTTGTGGTTGTATCATGCACCGTAGTGTCTTGTATTATTCAAAATTCAAATATATTACTTAACTGTAAAAACAATAAAATTCCTAAACACTAAGAATTATGAATACATCACAAAAAACTATATTTTTTGTTTTGTTTTGCAATTAGTCAGTTTTTACTGTCTTCATTATTTAGTATTTGAATATGTATTCTACTGTTCAGTGTCCTGATAAAAATATCAATTTGGCCTTTTATATCACAACACCAATATCACAACAATGTATTTTAGTTTGTGCAAACAAGAATGGAAAAAGCTTTCATGTAGATGTGGATACTTATCAGTTTTATTCTTTTCTACATGATCATTGCATTTATCAGGGATTCTCGACACTCTGGACACAACACATGATCTTTTTACTGTCTTTCCCAAGTTAATATATTTACTGGATGTCACAACACCATCGTTTCACTGTGTTCTTTAAAAAGTATTCTGAACTGATGTGTACAGTTGACAAAACAAAACAAATTTACTTCAACTTCAATCAAACTCAATTCACCTTGATAAAATGAGTCAGTTTATATGCAGTATTTGGCTATTTTCTACATTATCTTGGCCTCACAGGAACCTGGCTGCAGTATTTGAAGGCTGGCAATGAGTTTAATTGATTTTCTAAACCAGGGGTAGAAAAAGGCATAGATCAGAGGATTTAAAGTGGAGTTACAATAAAATAGCCAAAGTTGAGCGGATGAACCATTATCTGTGGTGTCTTGTCCTGCTAGAAAAGGACAGTAGAACGGACATAAACAAAGTATGAACACAAGTAGGATAATGCCAAGAGTTCTAGCAGCCCTCATCTCAGATTTCTTTGCAACTACAGTCAGAGTTCTTGATTTGACAGCTACAATTTGAGACCGCATGACACGTGCCTGTGACACAGCCACCACAAACACTCTCATATAGAGAACTATGATAACAGTAACAGGGCTGAAAAAGGTCAGAATAAAGTCTACTGACCCTGAAATGTAGCTTATGATAAGTGTACATTCTTGGGGGCAGGGATTTAACATATCTATTTGGGAAAAGTGATCTTTTAGTATTATGAAGTTGTAGATAAAAGAACAGATCCAACACAAAGACACACAGATTTTAGCTCTTCTTTGCGTTATCATGGAAGAATAGTGCAGAGGGGCACAAATGGCCACGTAACGGTCAACTGATATGAGCACCATGCTTCCGACAGAGGAGGAGGTGAGGATAAAGGTCAACATGAATGAGAGAGCACATGTGATTTCATCCAGAAACCAGCAGGAGTGCAGGGCAATTGCAGCTGGCATCATTGCAAGGCCCACAAACAAGTCAGACACAGCCAGGGAGAGGAGGAAGACATTGGTGGAGGTGTGAAGCTGCCTGGAGTGAGAGATTATGATTATGCTGATTAGTGGTAGTATCCTCATATTCATCATATTCAGTCCATGACACGAGATCAAAGCAAATATTGTGAGAAAACAGAATATTTTACTTTCATAGACACAATATGAAAACCAAACTCAACATGCAAAATAAATCTTCACAGTTTCTGTTTAGCAGAAATGGAGATTATCATGACTACTGCTATTGTGACACCTTTATACAGAGAAGCCCATTAAGAATGATATTTTCATTTACAAGTTAATGTATTAAGACTTTTAGCCTGTTTTAGCTTTTTAGAAACACATTCAAAAAGCTTGTATGCAAGGATGGACTAAGGGCCAAAGTTGGTCTTATAGCATAGAATTTAAAAAAGCATAATTTTATGAAAACTGATGTTCAATTCTTTTACCTAACAGTTAAACTACCCCAACACTGCTACCTGTTATTACACACTACCAGCTGTAATAATTCAAGGAATGTATCTGTGCCTGAAATGAGAGATGGAGATTACAACTAAGAGGTTGAGTATCACAGTGAGCAGAGCGATGCAGTACAGCAGCGTTTCGATGAGCGTGGCTTTGGTAGAAACAGGCGTTGACATGCAGGAGGTGTTGAGGGGAAGGGTGCAGAGTTCTGCTTGTTTCAGTGTCTCTACCATCGTCAGAGGAAGTGACTACAGATCTGAACAGAGAGCTGATGAGGTCTAGCAGCCCTCTGACTCACTTCTTCATGACATCAGTTATTTAACTTATTTAACACACTCCCATCTGTCCCCCCCCCCCCCCCCCAACTCCTCCTACTCACCAATTTTTGCTCCTTTCCCCATTTCATCATTCATTCCCTCTTTCAAACAGTATTTATCCTCACCACTCACACCCTGGTTTTCCTCCTTATCCTTATTTGTCTAGTTATTGTCCACACATTGCCAAGATGGACATAATAATACTATGTTAAATAAAACACTAAATGTCACAGAACTACCACTGTCTACCAAAGAAAAAGCCCCTATGAATGTCAAACCACACAACTTTGAGCAGGTTCCAATTAAAATTTAGTCCAGACCAGAGTCCATTCAATACAAATAGCAGTAAATACTGTCCATAGATGACATAAACCACCCCATAATAAAATGATGGTTGTCCCAGCCACCATGTTAGTCCCTATACCTTGAGAGAGAGAGAACCCCCAGGATCTTTTTTACCAGTACTAAAAATTGAAGGAAATCTGTGAAACATTACAACGCCACCTCTGTATAAACATTAGTGTTGGCAGTTTTCTTTTTCTTAAAAACTTCAGTGTGTGTCTATATGTTTGTGTAGTGTTGAACTGGTAACTGAAGGAATCATGGCATGTTAACTTTATTTTTCTAATTTTGAGAATGTCCATTCTACAAGGTGTAGAACATTGTGAGTTTCAATAATATCAGCAGTCAATCGAACGTAAATATGCCGCACAAAAATTTGTTTAATTTTTATGGATATGTCAACTTTATTCCATGCAGTTT
Source organism: Thunnus thynnus (assembly GCF_963924715.1). Lineage (NCBI taxonomy): Eukaryota > Metazoa > Chordata > Actinopteri > Scombriformes > Scombridae > Thunnus > Thunnus thynnus. Next base: position 7,435,016 of record NC_089524.1, on the reverse strand, counting down.
CATTTTTAGTCAGACCATTAAACAGACAGGACCATGAAGACTGACTGTCTATTACTGATTTCCCTTTTCTAATAGGAAACCTGCACTACAACCTACAGCAGCCGGTGTTTGGTGACAATGAAGCTTATGTGAAACATATTTTAATTATTCTTAGTCTTCCTGTTGCTTTAAAATTATCTTTATAATTTTTGGTTGAGTAATAAAAGGCCAGATTAAATAATAATCATTACACAGAGTTTATTGTATTTAAAGGTTCAGACAACCCTGAACTCAAAGCAACTAAATGGGATTCAGCCATCATTCCTTTTATTATTTACATCTTCTTACTGTAACATGTCCAAATGTTTTCTATGAAAAAAGGTCTATAAGGAGCTTTCAGCAGTCTGGACAATTTCACTTCACTAGTTGTGGTTTTATCATGCACCGTAGTGTCTTGTATTATTCAAAATTCAAATATATTACTTAATTGTAAAAACAATAAAATTCCTAAACACTAGGAATTATGAATACATCACAAAAAAGTTATATTTTTTTGTTTTGTTTTGCAATTAGTCAGTTTTTACTGTCTTCATTATTTAGTATTTGAATATTTATTCTACTGTTCAGTGTCCTGATAAAAATATCAATTTGGCCCTGTTATACCACAACACCAATATCACAACAATGTATTTTAGTTTGTGCAAACAAGAATGGAAAAAGCTTTCATGTAGATGTGGATACTTATCAGTTTTATTCTTTTCTACATGATCATTGCATTTATCAGGGATTCTTGACACTCTGGACACAACACATGACCTTTTTGCTGTCTTTCCCAAGTTAATATATTTACTGGATGTCACAGCACCATCGTTTCACTGTGTTCTTTAAAAAGTATTCTGAACTGATGTGTACAGTTGACAAAACAAAACAAATTTACTTCATCTTCAATCAAACTGAATTCACCTTGATAAAATAAGTCAGTTTCTATACAGTATATGGCTATTTTCTACATTATCTTGGCCTCACAGGAACCTGGCTGCAGTATTTGAAGGCTGAAAATTAGTTTAATTGATTTTCTAAACCAGGGGTAGAAAAAGGCATAGATCAGAGGATTTAAACTGGAGTTACAATAAAATAGCCAAACTTGAGCGGATGAACCATCAATTGTGTTGTCCTGTCCTGCCAGAGAAGGACAATAGTACGGACATAAACAAAGTATGAACACAAGTAAGATAATGCCAAGAGTTCTAGCAGCCCTCATCTCAGATTTCTTTACAACTACAGTCTGAGTTCTTGATTTGACAGCTACAATTT